>NW_024070188.1:48570654-48664094 GCF_014754425.2 Oryx dammah | reverse complement strand
TATCTTTTTTTAATCAACCATAATTCCCTAAAACCATTCAAGATCATGCCTTCCGGTCTAGCTAAATGCTAAGTACATACACCCCTCGAGGGAACATAGCTACTCATAAGAGAAAGGTATGGTGTGGAGGGAGGCAAACAAGCAGGAAAAGAAGACAACTTAGTAGAAATAACTTAGCAGAAACAGAACTTTGCAAATGGGAGATAATCCAAGTTCAGGCTTAGTCATATGAAAGAGAAAATTGGGGAGTTTACTAAAGAAGACAGCTATGCAAGTATGATGGCAGGAGGTAGATAAGAACTCTCTGCACCTTCCTTTCAATTTTGTCATGAACCTAAAACTGCTCTAAAAAATAAACCCTTTGCAAAAGATAAATTAATAATAATATATTAAGACTAAATAGGGCTTATCCCAGGAACAAAAGAAAGCTTCAGTGTTAAGATATATTTCCACTTAATTCATAAATAAATAAAACTAAGCTGAAAAGAAAACTATATTCTAGCTATAGATTTTTGGTAGATAAAAAGCCATTTGTCAACACTGAACACCCAGTCTTGACTAAAAGTAAAATAATAAACAAAATGGAGAAAGAGAAGTCAATGAAAACACAAAGGCCTGCAATAGCCAAAACAACTTTAAAAAAGAAGTACCAAGTTGGAAGACTAAGTCTGTCTGATTTCAAGATTTATTATAAACAAAAGTAGTCAAGACACTACCACCACAAAACAGATAAAACAGAACAAGGGCACAGAACAAAGCATTTAGCAATAGGCCCAAACATACATGACAACTTATTTTTTATAAAGATGTAAAAGGAATTCAGTGAAAAAAAAAAAGGATCATCTCATCAATACTTGGTGCAGGAACAACTGGATATCCAAATGCAAAACAAACAAAACCTATCAACAGGCTAAAAATAACCCTAATGTCTATGACTATGGATTAGTTAAGTAAAGTATGGTATAATGATAAGATGGAAATTTGTGCATCTATGAAAAAAAGATTGAAGGAGATCTATATGTACCAAAACTGGCACAAAGATGACTCAAGATAAATTTTTTTAAGTTAAAAAAAAGTCAAAGTATAGGAAAGGAAGTCAAGAATCACCTCCTGAGTAAGAGTGGTAAGAATATAAGTAAATGTACTTGCTTGTATAAAGAAATTCTGATGGATACAATAAACACTGATAAGCAATGGTTACTCTTCTAAGATGATAAACAGAAACTATTATCTAACTTTAAAAATTTTGTTAACCATATTTAATTATTCATATAATTCTTTTTTAACTGGCCTTCAAACTGGAAATGCAAATAAAACTGTAATTTAAGAAACTGCTACTTATTAACATCTATGCATGTATATTAAGTTAAAAACTGAACAACTCATTATCCCTTCACTAGTTTGATGGATCAAATTAGACAAAATGAAGAGGCTGTTTATAGAGCCTGTGTTAATAAAGTTCTAAAATCACAGTTATGTTCAAGATTTTATGAACAGACAGAAATGAAATTCTACTATTTTCTACCCAAAAGTACATATTTTTTCAGAATTATAAATTTTGTTTAAAACTATCTAAAACCTAGCCTTCCTCATAAAAATGATACCTATTTTCCTGCTGCAGGAACAATTGGATATCCATATACAAAACAAACAAAAACCTATCAACAGGCTAAAAATAACCCTAATGTCTATGACTATGGATTTGTTAAGTAAAGTATGGTATAATGATAAGACAGAAATCTGTGTATCTATTAAAAAAAGATTGAAGGAGATCTCTATGTACCAAAACTGGCACAAAGGAGACTCAAGATAAACTGAATGCTGCATCATTCATAATATCACTACTTTACAATTCCCATTAACAAAGATAAAAATAATAAGAATCTCCAGAGCAATAACCTGCCAACCGTAGCTACTATTCTACAACTGGTGTTACTACAGCCTGCTTTAGACCTACTCTGCTATAAAATGTGCTTTCCCTCTGTATTCCACAACTCTACACTTTGGTAAGAGAAAATGAGAACAAAAAATAACAGTAATAACTAAAAAGGAAGGAAAGGTGACTTATATTTAAAATACAAAATATTAGAACTGCTTTAAAAGAATTTCCTATGATAATTTCAAAGCAGGATTTCATAAGCACAAAGGAAAATAAGAGCATCATGTTTTTCTACTGAAAAACTACATGAGAAGCTGTTCACCATAACTACTTAAGATCCCCGAAGAACAATTTTCTAAGCATTTCTAAGCAGCATTGATTCTGACTAATAAAACTACACTAAGACACATTTTCTTAAACGCTAAACTTTGAATTATGACAACACAAGCTGTCAAAATGGTTTTTTTAAAAAATGAATGCAAACTGAAAGAATCTGGCTTCTGCTCAACTTTTATGCTGTATTAATAACTTAGAAAATATTTCTATAAGGGTACAAAGCTGAAACTCCAATACTGTGGCCACCTGATGTGAAGAGCTGACTCATTGGAAAAGACCCTGATGCTGGGAAAGATTGAGGGCAGGAGGAGAAGGGGACGACAGAGGACAGGATGGCTGGATGGCATCACTGACTCAATGGACGTGGGTTTGGGTGGACTCCGGGAGTTGGTGATAGACAGGGAGGCCTGGAGTGCCGCGGTTCATGGGGTTGCAAAGAGTTGGACACAACTGAGTGACTGAACTGAACTGAACTGAACATAGCTCCAGTTAGCAGATTTCCATGAAGGGTGTGACCTGCACTAAATGTTAACATTATCCTTACCCTACTGACTGGGCAGGGCATAGAAGGGTATGGCTCTTATAGGCACCCCTATTCCTGTAGCCAAAACAGACAGAAAAGGCAAGCAGTGAACTGTAGGAAGGCTGTGGCACCAGAAGTCAACCAGTAGGACCATGCCAAGCAGGCATTATGCAAAATGTGAAAGTGGAATGGTAAGTTTGTATCTGTTGAGAAAAAAAGATAGGCATTCAACAGGGCTAAGATTATTGCTAATATTATATCCAAGGGCTAATACCAAATTGAGCAGACTTGAGCAGAAGCAGTTCAAATACGACACAAACTTACATCATCCAACAAGTGAGATTATACCATAAAAAAATTTAAAACATGTAATTGCTCATGTTGCTTTATTTCCTGTATTCTTCTATCCTAACCACACCTCTTCTGAAACATAATAATTCCATGGTGCATCTTTACTGTCAAATACTATGCAGCAATTACAAATCTCTTTGCATGACATGGAAATATTTCCACGTGAGCATTTCCAAGTACTGTTACGTGAAATAATTCCAGAATATTTAGTATGATGCATTTTCAGTGTCAAAACAACAAAAAAGCAATAACAAAAGAAAACTCTCCATATATATATATATATATATATATATATATATCCATATATATAAATTAGTTTTTTAAATAAGACTACACGCTAAACACTGTTGACCTTCAGAAGGCCTAACAGGTGATTTTCACTTTATATAATTCTATTCTCTTCACAGCTTTTTAAAAAACATAAACCAACCACCATGAATCAAATACTATTATGAGAAACAAGGAATAACTTAAGTTTCCATCACTAAAATCTTACCAAGATAAAGCAGATAAACAAGGACCTACTGTACAGCAGAAAGAACTATATTCAACATCATACAATAACCTATAATGAAAAAGAATATATATACATATATATGTAACTGAATTAATTTGCTGTACACCCGAAACTAACACAGCATTGTAAATCAACTATACTTAAATTAAAAAAAAAGTCTGAATGTGCAGATTTGAGATTTTACATGTCTGTCCAAAACAGTGCTATATTCAAGTAATTTCTGGAAAAATCAAGAAAAGAGGGCCTCAAAATGTCATTCATATTCCTTTCACAAGTTAATTTTGATACATTGTAAGTACTAATTAGAAAACTTTACCTTTCTTGAAGCATAGATGTCAAAAAATGGCTTATGTCTGACACTGAATGGTTCCTGTGTTTTGTCAATGAGCCCTGTCTTCATTTTTTCATGTCGAGGATTTATTATTTCTCTTTCTATACACTGCAGACGAATATTAAAATCACAATCTCCAACCGGCTGTGCCTGAATTAAACCAGATAATTATTTAAATTTCAACACTAAAAACTATTATATCAGAATAGTTATTTAGGCTGTCACACTATACATAGCAGTCTATATAAACAGGATCCTTTGGAGCTGCCCAATGCACAGCCTGCACCACCGTACGTGCCAGCCCTGATAGACTAATGATAGAAGCATACCTAAACATGCAAATACACATATACAAAATTATTTAAATTATAAATATATAAAAGAATATAGGGATACAATATAAATCTCAAATACAAATTTTAGATCCAAAGCTTTCACATCTTAAAGTATTAATATACTCACTAATCACTTTTACTATTTATATGAATCAGTAAAACCTGAGTAAAAACTAAAATCCAAGTAGGTAGGAAAGTATATGTAAACAACACACCAAAATAAGAAAAAAAAAATCATTGTTTTGTTCTTTAAAATGCTAACACCTTACAGCCATCAAGAAGTAGAAGATATTATTAAAGAAATATACTATCAACTCTGAAAACTAATAAAGAACAGTTTATAAAATATATTCAAAAACTAAAGTAATCCACTCCTCTATATGTATATACACAGTATATATATTATGGTATACATATTTGATGGGGTTCCCAGGTGGCACAATAGTAAAGAATCCACCTGCCAATGCAGGAGACACAGCAGACATGGGCTTGATCCCTGTATCAGGAAGATTCCCTGGAGGAGGAAATGGCAACCCACTCCAGCAATCTTGCCTGGAGAGTTCCATGAACAAAGGATGGGCCACAGTCCATGGGTGTGCAAAAAGCTGGACATGACTGAGCATGCATGCAGCCAGAGGAGTATATATGTGATATATATACATGGTTTGAATGATGAAATAAAAAGCACACGTAATGCTTTTGTATGAGTTGAGGGTAGGGGCCTGCCCTCTCCTAACTGGATATACAAATATAGCTATAACACTTCACTTGGGTGACAGTAATGGTCCAGATAAGCAGCATCACCTCAGCGGGATACCAAATACTCTCTTCTTTACTTCACAATTAGATACCCTTCCCAGCATTTTCCCTATCTTTTCTGCCTTCTTCCTCTTTTCTAATCTATATTACTCAACCTAACATTTACCCAACCTATTGTTTACAATGAAGTGACAACACTTGATTAAGCTGTGAACACTAAATACACCTCAAGGATGACTTTTCCTCAACTTTGGAAGGATAACAATTTTGATACTCAGCAAAAAATACAGAGCAAAACAAACTGCATGAGAGCTAGATATGAGGTAGAATATGTTCCCTTTATATAAAGGCATACAGCTGTTTGTAACAGATGTTTATTGAGGAAATAGAAAGTAAAGTGAAAGTAAAGTCGCTCAGTCGTGTCCAACTCTTTGCGACCCCATGGACTGTAGCCTACCAGGTTCCCCCATCTATGGGATTTTCCAGCCAAGAATACTGGAGTAGGTTGCCATTTCCTTCTCCAATGGTAGTTAGTAAATAACCATGTAGTCCATCTGCAATCTTTTCCACATCACCTATGTCATCAACAAGGTTGAGAAACCTAAAATGTCAGGTTCATTTATTAGGTGAGTTCAGACCCCTATAAAATTACAGTGAAACAAACAACGCTTCTTCTTAAGAAATAAAATAAGAAGTCTAAAAATAGATAGAAAGTAAGTTCACCTTCAAATCTGTGCTACCCATGATAAAGGAAGTTCCTGATAGATGTGTTGAATTATGGAGAACAGACTACAGGAAGCACTCAAACTGTTGACTTCTCAATAGTCTTCTCTGTTTTGAGTTCTTTCTTAGGTCAAAACACTACCCACACTGCCAGCGGAGTTATCTTTCAAAACAATTAAAGTATGATCGTATCATTAACATAACTAAAACCCTTCAGTAGTATCCCATTTTATACAGAACTGAGCTAAAACGCCTTATTCAAGTAATCTGCCCCCCAACCACCATCCATTCTCATTTCCTGCTACATCCCACATCTCACCACAAATCAAGTACACAAATGTCCATCTAATGCTCCTGACCTCTTAGGCTCACTCCTTCAAAATTAATGGGTCACTTTCTCTGTCTACAACGCCACACTTCAAATGACTCAACTATACCCAGGGTAACCTGGAATATTCTCACCAGGAAGCCCTAAATGAAACCATCAATGAAAGCTCCATGGTAAATTAAAGAATTAAACATATGATGCTTTCAATTATATCTTATTATCAGAAATATGAAAAATGTGACATTAAAACCAATGAAAAATAGTAACAGGCAATCAATAAATACTTATTGAATGAATGATTATAAACCTTGAGATGAAAACTATGAATTCATCATTTTTACAGCAAAATATGGATGAATTTCCTAAACAAGACACAAAAGCACAAACTTTGAGATCCGGTGACTTTGATTTCACTAAAATGAAAAAAATTCTGCGTCTCAATAGATATTAATTTGGAAAACATATTGTTTGCCACATATATAACTAAGAAAGGACTAGAATCCAGGAAGGATAACTATTAGAAGATTATTTGAATTTGCAATTAAATCACAAAAGAAAAATTCAAGCAAGTAAAAATAAACATAAAATATGCTTAACTTCAAACTTCCCTAGTAGTCCAGTGGTTGGGAACCTGCCTGCCAAAGCAGGGGCAAGTGTTAGTCACTCATTTGTGGCCAACTCTTTGGCGACCCCATGGACTGTAGCCCAACCAGGCTCCTCTGTCCATGGAATTCTCCAGGCAAGAACAGTGGAATGAGTTGCCATTTCCTTCTCCAAGGGATCTTCCTGACCCAGGGATCAGAGCGGGGCCTCCTGCATTGCAAGCAGATTCTTTATCATCTGAACCACCCACCAGGAAGCTCAGGAACATAGGTTCAATCCCTGGTGTGGGAAGATCCCACATGTTGCGGGGCAACTAAGTCCGTGCACCACAACTTCTGAGCCAGCACTCTAGAGACTGTGGTCCGCAACTACTGAAGCCCTCACACCCTACAGTCCACACTTCGCAACAAAAGAAATCATTGCAATGAGAAGTCCGAGCACCACAACTAGACAGTATCCTGTTCCACTGCAGCTAGAGAAAGCTTGCACCCAGCAATGAAGACCCAGGGCAGCCCAAAACAAATAAATAAATAAGTAAAAATAAAATTTTGAAAATTAGAAAAAAAGAAATATGGTTCACTTCATTAGTAACCAGGGGAAAACAAAACTATCCAGTTGCCAAAAATCTTAGTCTGAAAATATCAACTGTGGTAAAGTGGCACAACTACTCCTGAGGGGAATTTAGCAGCACAACAAAAAAGCTGTAGTCACCAATGTAATCAGAATCTCCATGGTGTAGGGATGAGGGACTGCCTTTTTTTACAGGTGATCATGGCTTCCCCAGTGACTCAGACTATAAAAAATCCACCTGGATTCTTTGACCTGTATTTGGAAGACCTGGATTCGATCCCTAGGTTGGGAAGATTCCCTGGAAGAGGGCATGGCAACTCACTCCAGTATTCTTGCCTGGAAAATTTCATGGACAGAGAAGAGAAGCTTGGCCAGCTACAGTTCATGGGATCACAAAGAGACATGTCTGAGCAACTAAGCACAGCACAGGTGATCATATCCCAAGAATAAGAGCTGTCGTGGAAAAGCTTGGCCACACATGCACAATAAAAGGTATATAAAACTGTTCCATGCAACAGCAGCATAACAGCAAAGTATGGAAACCCAAGTGTCCATCAAAGAGGAGAAAAAGATGAACGCTGTTTATTCATGAAAGTGAAAGTGAAGTCGCTCAGTCGTGTCCAACTCTTTGAGACCCCATGGACTGTAGCCTACCAGGCTTCTCTGTCCATGGGATTCTCCAGGCAAGAGTAACTGGAGTGGGTTGCCATAATGTAATAAAATACTAATTAATTAAAGTGAGTAAAGGTATTCAAAACATTCATGGGAATAATAAATAGCAACTTCAGGGTAGAAGCTCCTTCTGGATAAGGGGGGATCATGAATGGAATGAGAGAGGTTTGCATAAGAAACTTCTACTAAATCTGTAATGATTTATTCCTTATTAAAAAGAAAATGGAGTAAAACTGACAATGTTAAACTTCAACAAACTGGGAGGTCAGTACATGAGTATTCCTCATATTATTCTCCATATTTTTGTGTACTATAAAATTTTTCCTGTTTTTTTTTAAAGAATTAGAAGGCTGTTGTCTCAGACAAAGCTTCCGAGCTAACAAGTGAACCTGCACTGAACAATATTAAAGCAGAGCTCATTATCAAGAGGCAAAGCAGACAGTGTGCCCCCAGTCACAAAGAAACGAGGCCACCCCCACTCTTTACATCTCATTATGCTCCACTGAACATTATCCAAGACTGGCGATGAGAGTAAGTCAATCCTGGGATGCACTATTCTTGAGGAATATAGGAGTCAAAAAGAGAACAAAATTAAAATTTGGTTTCTGACCTTCAGTTTCTTAAATTTGAAACTCTGTTTGAAATAGAAATTTAACAAAAAATGAGATATGTAATTGAAAATTTCTGAGAAAAAGTAATCTGGATTAATACAATCCTGAATCTTAATACTGTAACTTAAAATGTACATCCCCCAAAAAGGAACTTTTTAAAAATTTTGTTACAAATCTTCAAAGCCTTAAAACTTAATACTTTTAATCCCCAAAGCCTTAATTGCTTTCAGCCTGGTCTGAATACTAAGTGATTATACAATTTGAATAAAATATCTAGAGGAACAACTATACCTTTTCATGGATATACACTATTGAGAGAACTTCTGCATTTACAGAAGTCATCTTGTACTGCCTAAATAATTTAGTCATTATACCATAATTCAGCATTAACAGGCAGATTATAGGTAAGTCTAAAATTGTAGGAAATAGGTAGAGAATATAATTCCTAGTTTTTTATTTATAAAAGGCAGTTTTACATTTTGTGTTTTTTCTGCATCTTTCTGCCTCCATGTTATACAGTCAACACTCATAGTCAGTTTCTCTTTTTTAAGTGATAGATAGTAATAAAATTTGGAGACTTTTTAAAATCCAGTACAAGACAGCTAAAATTGACAATTTTCCATTTTACAAAATACTGTCTTATTTTATCACAGTTATACTCACTTAAAGTTCCTAAGGACTCCAAAGACAAGAAATGTGCAAAATTTTAGGTAATAAAGAGAAAGAAAAGGAAATGTAAAAGTATTAACAAGGTGTCAAATGAGTAACTTGATAGATTAATCATTTTTCTTTCCTACTATCTCTAAGGCAATAATCCTTTTTATTTGTTAAAAACCAATTATCTCATTGACAATTTTTATTTTATAAATTATAGAAAGTACTTACATTGAATTTAATTATGTCATATATCAAGTATCTAGGAACGGCCTGTCCATTAACTCTGTCAATAATCATTTCCTTGAAAGAGAAAAAAAAAGGTAAGTTTATTCATATTTTAATAGCAATTTCTTTAGTTTCACTAAAATATAACAGTCATACAAACTAGTACATAAAGCATAAATATACAACTTGATGAAATTTCAAAGTGTACACACTTATATACAAATGAAATCTATAGACTGTCAGCACCTCACAAAGCCCCATTATGAATATATTCTGTGTTGCAATAAAATCATGACAATATTTCATTATTTTTTTATATGTGAATTTCTATGCTACATTTCATAGTGTTTGGATTACTAAACAACTATTAGGAAAAAGAGACTACAAATTTTTAATTCCAAATATCAGGAACATTTAAAAAGTAAACTTTGTTAAATCATTATTGTTCTACATTGTGTCATATGCCAATTACTTTAATCATAAAACCTATAGGTAATAAATGGTACCCTTATTATAGATAAAATCTCCATGAGACCCACACTGTCTTTCTTGGTTCCATATCCCTCTACTATGATCAAAGGAACAGTGCAAGAGAATATGATATCATACTCCATTAAGTGAAAAGAAGTTAAATTCCACACACTGACAGAAAAGAGATAAAGGACACTAAAGGGTAATTATAGATATAAAAGTAAAATTTTTAAGTTTTATTTCTTAATACTAGGTTTTAACCTAAATTCTTTTTCTTCCCTCATATTCTTCCTAGGAAAGTAAGCAAGCTATTTGTTACCTAATTTCACGATGAAATATTCACACACAACCATCCAAAATTACAAAGGATACATTGATTTAGGACAGATATATTTTCCAGTTTTAAGGAATTATTACCAATTGGTTTCTTTCTCAAATTTTGTTTGCTGCACTACTGACATTTATTTATGGTTATCATCTTGAATGTAACATCACATAAATCACTTTTCTTACTTTAAACTGCTTACTGAAATATTTTTATTAAAGTATCTGAGAATTTTATGAGCCAACAAGGTAGTACCAATAACAGGTTTCAATTAATCTTTTCAAAAATGGGTGGATGGAAGTTAAGTGGACTTACAGGTTCAGAGAACAGACATCACAGAACTTCCCTCTCAAATTACCTGATGAAATGAGTAAATACGTATATTCTTCAAACATTAAAAATAACAAGAAAGTTTGTTATCAGCAAACAAAACAAGTAAAAAGGAATAAACAAACCAGTAAACTTTAAAAACTGACAGCCATGGAAAACTACCAAAATTCTGGTAAAACAAAAAGGCACAGCAGGATTCAGCCCCAAGAACACTAAACCCCCAAAAGCTCAATTCATAAATGACAAATCCTTGATAACTGTCACTAAACTGTCACTATTACACTCAAATATAGAGAAGCAAACTCAGTGGTTGTTCTTGTCTCAGAACACTGTAATAAAGGCTACAAGGCTCCATGATGAAGAAACAATCTGAGTTACTAGAATAAACTATGGCTCCCAACTAGCTGAAGAAAACTTTCACCCAGTTTTTAAAAGAGAATAGAACCCAGGGATTCTAACAAAAACTCAATACCTGGGCTGCATTCCCCCCAATAACTTCTTCATCACAATGTCCCCCATCCCCACAGCTGTCACTATTGCTCTAGCGTACAGAAAAGTGAGTAAACATTAAAAAAAATTTAAGCCCAAAACTGAGGTAAGAAAACTGAACTGCACTGTTAGTGGGAGTGTAAAACGGAGCAACCAGTACGAAAGAAGTACAGCAGTTTTCTCAAAAAATTAAAATTAGAACTACAATAGGACCCAGCAATCTCACTTCTGGCTATACCTCCAAAAGAACTAAAAACAGTATCTTGAAGAGAGATTTATACACTCATTGTATATATCAGCATTATTCCAACAGCTAAGAAAAGGGACCCAAATGTTCATCAACAGATGAATAAATAAACAAATGTGGCATGGACAGATAGTGGAATATCATTCAGCCTTGAAAAGGAAATATATCACATGCTACAACATGCATAAACCTTGAGGACATTATGTTAAGTGAAATAAGCCAGTAATAAGACAAATAACATATGATTTTACTTATATAAGGTATCTAAAGGATTTAAATTCACAGAAAGTAGAATGGTGACTGTCACAGGCTGGGGATAACGAGAAGCTGTTTAACTGGTAGACAGTTTCACTTTTACAGGATGAAAAAGGTATGGAGATCTGCTGCACCACAGTGTGCATATAGTCACCACTACTGAACTGGATCCTATTTAACCACACTTATAAATAAAAATTTAAAATAAATAAATAAAATCTAGTGAAGAAGGGAAAATAGATTTTCTGCTATGATCAAATTTTAGAAACAGGGCCTAGATTTACCCTCCTGCATGAAACAACCTAAGAATGAAGAAAGGGGTAAACAATCTAAAGTTCAGTGACAGGTAGGACTTACGGTTTCAACGGCTCACAGTCAAAGATGATGCTAAAGACTTGGCATGGCCCAGATATAAGGAATATTAAGTTGAGTACTTGGGCAATATTAAGTTGAGTACTTTGAAGAACCAATGAGAGTTTTAATGAGAGAAAATAACCGTGGAAAACTTGGGGCCTTCAAAGCTTATCTCAAAGATAACCCATTCTTTGAAATGCTTTTAGATAAGGCCCAGCTGTTTCTAATTACCATAGAACATCTAGGTGACAAAATGTTCTGGAATTAGCAGCAGTGGTTGCACAGGGCTTCCCTAGTGGCTCAGCAGTAAAGAAGCCACCTGCCAAAGCAGGAGAGGCAGGTTGGATCCCTGGGTTGGGAAGATTCCCTAAAGAAGGAAATAGCAACCCACTCCAGTATTCTTGTCTGGAGAATACCATGGACAGAGGAGCCTGGCAGGCTACAGTGCATGGGGTCACAAAGAACAGAGTCAGACACAACTTAGTGACTACACAACAGCAACAAAGTGGTCACACAATCTTACAAATACAAAAAACCACTAACTTATACACTTTTAGAATGGTGAATTACATTTCAACTTTCTTAATAAAGTGAAATTTGAAAAAGAAATCCAAAAATCAGTTTTTAAGATGAAAGGAAAAGGAACGTCTGACACACAGCCTATATCAAATGTGAGCTATATATGTGTTGATTATACACATTCTATACATATAGCCATAACAAAATGATTAAAAGGAAACACATCAAAAGGTTAAAATTTAATCTTGATAGCTGAGTTTTCTTCTATTTTATAACACACAGACTTTCTAAAGTTTTAACAAGCATGCATATACTTTTATAAAAAATTAACAGATGAAAAGACATGTCATTTTCCCAAGATTTTTGTTATTAACTTTAATGATTAACTGTTATATTCTCCTGTTATCCTCAGTATAAAATTGATTGAATTTTACTGATTTGTTTCAAGTGAATTAATGCCGTATTTCTAAACTCCAATTTTCCACATTTTGTAGGTCAAAGAACATAATTTAGAGAGTAAAACAAAGCCTCAACACTCATATCTGACAGCCAGACAATTAGGTAGTTTGAGTTATTCCTGGATTTGGAATTTTACAAAAACAATTTGCAAATGAAAATGTAGAAGAAACAGGAAACTAAAGAGAGCTGTTTTAATTAACTAAGTGGAAAAACAGATATGGTAGCTATAATTCTGATCCAAGTAAATGACATCATGAATCATATTGCTATTTTTAAATCTCATAAGAGTCTATTATGTTGCTCTCAGTTATCCAAGTTTGGGGTGAAAATAAATAGTATTGCTAAGTTAAATCTGCAGAGGGTTAAACATCTAAATTTTAAGCATTATTTCTACCTGGAATACCCTTGGCTCATGTCCAACCAAAGTCTCTTTCTATAGAAATCCTCCCATAATCTAATGCCAAATCCTTTATAAACCATCTTTAATTACTAATTAGATATGATTCATTTCTCCTGTAAACCACCCTAGAATTGTTTTAAATACCTATCATCAGATTATTGTTTTAATCTCATTTTTATTATTGTTTTATTCTTCACCTATCATTCTCCATCCCTCCCCAAAGAAGTACAGTGTCTCCAAGGTGAGGCCTTCTCCTTGATCTTCTAAGCACTGCCTGCGCTCTTTGGCATGGCACTTGACAGAAATGAAAAACTACACTAAACTTTGGCAAACACTATAACTTAAGAGTCTTTCTCTTCCTTTTATTTTATGAATCACAATGCTAAAAAAAAATGTAACTTAGGTAAAATGAAAGTAACAAAAATCAAAATAAATGTTCTTGTTTTTCCCATGAACTAAGTACCACAGCTGTGGTGTTGGTGATGCAGATTATGGACAGAACAACTCCAGGGATGCCTGTCACATCAACCAGGACAAGAATGGTGCACCCTGGAGATGTGCAGTGAACAATATTTCCGATCTTATGCAGTGGCTCTATCAACCACAAGGGGTGTGTGTGTGCACATGCACATGCACACACACAAATATGTTAAAAAGTTTATGTATACATGTGAAGTATTTTAATACACACACTGTCGTAGGAATGAAAATTTACCAGTAGCCTCACAGAGTATGCAGTATAGGTAACTCTGTGACTATAGTTACTCTCTGTTCAGTCTCTGTTTGCTACTAGGTCTCAACCAACTATATGAGTTTCTTTCCTTCCTTCTTAATCTTCAGTACCTGGCCCAGTCATCCTCTCAACCTGGACTGCTACCAACACTCATCAGGCCCCACCGAAAACTTTCTTTGATCTTATATCCACTGTTCTTTTCCACACAACCTCAAACTCTCACTCTCTCTAGGTCACATTCTGAACCTTCTAAGCACTTAAAACTATACCTCACAAGTGACTAATTCAAACCATCTCATTTTCGAATCATAGTCGTCCATCTTCTGGCCAGCACAAGCCAATATAAAACTGGTAAATTTTTTAAAAAGCACATGAGATAGGGGCAATAAGCATTCAGGTCACTTAGAAAGTGGTACTCCCTCTGTTAAACAAATAAATACGTATTTTATGCATGTGGTTTTCATGAGGGTATTTCTATCATTGAGAGTTTAAACAAACATTCACAAGCTACTCCCTAGTCTTCCAATATCTACCTGCTAGTACAACTCCAAACTAGAGAAGCAAATTTCATCTTAAGACAGAAAGCATTCTCATTCAAATTCCAGAGACTATTAGTCAGATATAATTTAATCTACCTCGTGAAAAAGGTTTAATGTTGAAAAAAGTGAAGAAATATTAAAGAACATGAGTAGTATATCGGTAGAAAAGAGACTTAAAAGTTGTGGTAAGTCATAAGAAAGATGTAGAGTTCCTTTTCCCTCCAAAGAAAACTAGTGAAGGTGTGGCAGACAGATAAACCACACAACCAAACAGAACAAACAGAAACATAAATAGTGCAGAACCAAGCCTACCCGAGATCACTCTGCAGAGAAAAATACAAGCGACTTGTTGTACAGAGTGTAACATACTAGTTCAGCCTACCTTTTCAAATAGCCTTGTTCACCCAAAAGCTAAAAAAAGAATAAAATCTAAGTGGTAAACTTCAGAAGAGCCAGAATATTGGGTATTCTTGCACTATCAGACATTAAATTGTATGCTTAAGTTATAGCATTTAAGTCAACCTAAAACTACCACCGGAAGTCCTAAATATTAGCAGAATAGGAAAGTGAATCAAGAAACAAAGATATACAGAAATCCTATAAATAATTTTAAAATGACATATGTAATTTAAAAGGAAAAATAAGATTGGCTGACTGATGCTGGGGCAATAGCTTAGACATTGGGAAATACATAAAACTGTATCCCTATCTTATTCCTTTTATCAAAATATACTGTGGATAGATCAAGTATTTAAATATACAAATGAAATCGCAAAAGTATCAGAAGGAAATACAGATGAGTATTATAGTAATTCTTAAGTAAAAATATCTCTTAAATAGGCACAAAAGCCAAATATTAAAAACCAAAGTATTTAACTACTATATATTAAAAAGATAACTAATAAGAACCTACTGTATAGCACAGGGAACTCAATACTCTCTAATGATCTACATGGGAAAAGAATCTAAAGAACAGTAGGGGGTGTGTGTGTGTGTGTGTGTGTGTGTGTGTGTGTGTGTGTGTCTCTGTGTGTGTGTGTGTGTCTCTGTGTGTCTCTGTGTGTGTGTGTGTGTGTGTGTGTGTGTGTGTGTAACTGATTCACTTTGCTGGACACCTAAAATGAACACAGCACTTTAAAATCAACTATATTCCAAAACAATATTTTTTTAAAACATGGTGTTCATAATTTACCTACATAAATTTATACTTGTGCCACAGAAAACACCAGAAAAAATTTTAAAACACATTTTTATAAAATATGGATCATAAAGCAATATCCCAATAAACAAAACATCTTGTAAACCAGTAAGAAAAAGATGAATATCCAATAAGAAAATGTATAAAAGATCTGAATGGGCAACTCACAAAAGAAATAACCTAACTCTGTACCATACTAAATATAGTAATAAGTGAAAAATGTTAAACCCCCTTAACAATTCACATAAATTAAGAGGTAAATATCACTATGTATCAGACACTATTATCAGCACTTTATAACCCATCCAACTTAATCTTCACAGCAGCACCAAGAACTCAGCCTAACTTCATTACAGATGAGGAAATCAAGTAAACCATAGGAGGGCCTTCATGTCATAACATATGGAGCCAATCAGGCACCATCAGTTAGAGTCAGGGCTCTTAACCACTGTGCTATATATTATCCCCTAAAATGAAAGAGTCATTTAAAATTAGAAGATTTAAAATTTTCAAAACCCAGTACACAAATCCTTTACATATGGTTGGCAGAACCATACATGTGTTCAAACTTTCTGGCAAGAAGAGTGGTAATCATACATGTCAATGTTTAAAATGGGCAATGCTCTCAAAACCAGCATAGTCCCCACAGTACAGTATAGCCTGTTACTGACCCTTCCCTGGAAGGACTGCTCCTCTTGCACTCCAAGTGGTACCGCCACCAGTAAGCTCCTGGCCTCCACCATCACCCCTCCTTGCATTTACACGTAACTCAGGCCAGGCCCTCTGGAATCTTTCCTGAGACTGATATATGGATACTAGGAGAAAAAGTTCCCTTTCTGCTTGGGTTTCAATGTAACTCGCCTCCCATGTGGAAGGAATCCTCATGCAGTGAGAACGGACAAGTAAAGCAAACAGAGAAAGACAGTGCCTGGCCAATATCACTTGAGTCCCCAGATCCAGTCTGAAGCAAATCAAGCTGAAATCTAATTATTTGTGACAATTTAGTTCTTGTTTCCTCAGTTACTTTAAGATGGACTTCAATTACTTGTAATCAAAAGAGTTTTAAATGCATATTACAGTCTCATTTCTAAGAATCTTAATTATAAAACTGCACAATTGTGAAAAGAAAAAGGTATAAGGATATGCATTCTAGTGTGTCTTTTAATACAAAAAGCTACCAAAAAGTCTAAATGTCCACCAAAAAAGGACTGGCTGAATTAATTATAGAATTGTTTGCAAACTGGCCTGATTAGAGTCACTTGGACACTTGTAAAAATTAAAGTTCAAGAGGAAGCTGACAAATGAATAATTCCAGTTGATTTGTGTTGTTGTATGGCAGAAACCAACACAATGTTGTAAAGTAATTTCCCACCAATTAAAAAAAAAACACTACCTTGGCCCTAGGGAGAGTCTAATTCACTAGGTCTAGGACAGACTATCATATTTTTTCCACTATTATCCCCTATCATTTTCATAATCAAGATAGTTTGAAAACCCCAAATTATAGTGTCTACATATGTAGTGGCCTATTACTCAGACTTTTATATGAAAAAGGTCCAAAATATATTGCTAAGTAAACAAAAGACAAGTTACAAAACACATTCAGATCTTTTCATACAAAATTATGTAATAACTATCCATACAGGTACATATTTGACCAAAGCACTCATTTTCAACCAGAGCAGAGGTACCTGTACTCAGAATCTTACTGGGACTAGAAGGATTCCCAACTTCCCCAGAGATCCTGATACATATACTGTTTAAGAATCTCTGTTCCAAGTTACTATTACTAATATGAACATGAATCCTTCAAAAGCAGGTGTTAGACTGAATGTTTTGGCACAGAGGGAAAAAACCCTGGAATAATGTTTATTAAAATGATAACAGAAATTACTTCAGGAGTGGGAATTCAGCTGATTTTTACCAACTTTTTTGTACTGTTCTGTATTATTTCAATTTTTGTTTACAATGAATTAATAGTTTTAGAATCAGGGAAAAGAAAGCTATTCATATAGGAGAAAGATAAAATACTTTTAATCAAGTAATTTTATAATTATTAAATATAGATTTTCTGGATGGGAAAATTCTTAACAGTTTCCAGAATTCAAATGTAAAAGTACAGTGGGTACTTTCAAAGGCACGATCCTCTTTGAACAAGAACTATCAATCCCTATAGCTAAAGAACCAAGGGAAAATGTGATATACCATTGTGTTCGTGCTCAGTCACATCCAACTATTTGTGACCTGATGGACTACAGCCTTCCAGGCTCCTCTGTCCATGGAATTTTCCAAGCTAGAATAATGGAGTGGGTTGCCAGTTTCTCCTCCAGTGGATCTTCCAAACCCAGGGATCAAACCCACGTCTACTGCACCTCTTGCACTGCACATGGATTCTTTACTACTAAGCCATCAGGGAAGCGTGATATGTCATATCACACAATTAATATTTGATCAACAAGTAAAACCATAAAATAAAATGAATCTTTTTCAATAAAGTTTTTTTTTCAATCACAAAGAACAAAAAAATTAAGATTTAATTTTGCTTGCTTACTCTGTATCTAAGACAACAATCAAGTGCCAGTAAGTGTAGGAAATGAAATAAATGAAATTTAACATCTTAGTAAAAACTAGATTCCATTTTTTAACTGTCAACTCTACATCAATAAAACGAAGTTTTTAAAAAACTGGATCTGATTCTAAATTTCATGCTTAATTATTAAAAATATACATTTATTTCCACAAGAAAGAAAAGCAGCAATGTTTGATTTTTTTAAAAAAGATAAAAATACAACTTACCCCATCTAACAGAGTATTTGATAAATGCATACGGAGGTCTTTACGAAATGGAAATTCCAGATTTGAAACATGAAACACTGAATTATCTCTATCAACCATAAAAACTTCATTTGTGCCATCAATCAACATCATATACCTGTAAATGAAACAGTAAGAAAGTAATATTAACAGTATAATTCAAGAATAGGGTCATAAGAAATAACAATTAAACTGTTTTTCCTTAGACTTCCAATAGCTACCTGGAATAATGTTCACCAGAGTGCCCCCTCCACCATCATTCAGATTAAAGTACCATAAATAATAAATTTGTTTTTTTTTAAGTTTTTGCTTCCTATAAAAAACACAGGGTATACAGAAATCAAAACTTTTTATGAAAACAATGTGATATTCAAAAGCAATCTTATAAACCATCTTAGGAGAGACACATTCTCTAAGTTTTATTAAACTTCAGACATCAAAGTTTATAAAACACAAAAACACACATATATGTAATTACTGCATTTTACCGGCTCAACAGCTATATGGATTAGGTACTGCTGTCTCCACTTTGCAGTAGGAAAAAAGAAAGTAAGTGATCAACAAATGCCCAGACTTCAACGTATCCTGGGTCCCTTCTACCATACAACAATAAGCAGAACAGCTAACCCCTTTCGTTGGATTAATATGATGATAAAACCAGATCCCACCATTTCAGGGACAACTATCATTCATTACTATCGAATTAAAATATTTTTTAACACAAGTTCATAAAAATTTTCATTAGTCAATCATTTCATTTCAGAAAGTGAAGAAAAACTAAAGAGCCTATTGATGAAACTGAAAGAGGAGAGTGAAAAAGTTGGCTTAAAGCTCAACATTTAAAAACTAAGATCATGGCATCCAGTCCCATCACTTCATGGGAAATAGATGGGGAAACAGTGGAAACAGTGTCAGACTTTATTTTTTGGGGCTCCAAAATCACTGCAGATGAAGATTGCAGCCATCAAATTAAAAGACGCTCACTCCTTGGAAGGAAAGTGATGACCAACCTAGAAAGCATATTCAAAAGCAGAGATATTACGTTGTCAACAAAGGTCCATCTAGTCAAGGCTATGGTTTTTCCAGTAGTCATGTATGTGAGAGTTGGACTATAAAGAAAGCTGAGTGCCGAAGAATTGATGCTTTTGAACTATGGTGTTGGAGAAAACTCTTGAGAGTCCCTTGGACTGCAAGGAGATCCAATCAGTCCATCCTAAAGATCAATCCTGGGTGTTCACTGGAAGGACTGATGTTGAAGCTGAAACTCCAATACTTTGGCCACCTGATGCAAAGAGTTGACTCATTTGAAAAGACCCTGATGCTGGGAAAGATTGAAGGCAGGAGGAGAAGGGGATAACAGAGGATGAGATGGCTGGATGGCATCACCGACTCAATGGACATAGGTTTGGGTGAACTCTGGGAGTTGGTGATGGACAGAGAGGCCTGGCGTGCTACAGTTCATGGGGTTGCAAAGAGTCAGACATGACTGAGCGACTGAACTGAACTGATCTTCCCCGGTGGCTCAGACAGTAAAGAATCCACCTGCAATGTCGGAGACCTGGCTTGGGAAGATCCCCTGGAGAAGCAAATGGCTATCCACTCCAGTATTCTGGCCTGGAGAATTCCATGGACGGAGGAGCTTGGCAAGCTACAGTCCATGGGCTTGCAAAGAGTCACACATGACTGAGTATCTTTCATTTCACTTCACCTCATATACATTAAAATGACTTTAGTCATTAGTCATCCTTCCAATGACCAAGTTACTGTCAATACATTTATTGATATATTGATATAAGTTACTGTCACTGTCTCCCAACAAGTGGATCATCAAGAATGGAGCACTAGTGCACACCATATAAAAAAATGAAGTCCAGATGAATTCAGTTGAGGAAATTACAGACTGACAGACTACACTACCAAACAGATAGCAGCAAGATTTGGGGTGAAAATGGAGACCATATCCAGGCACCAAACTCTTCAAAGAATGAGAAAAAATTGACAGCAATTAATTAGAAAGTTGAAAGACATGAGCTTCAAAGGAACAGAAGAATCACTGTGTTGTCTGGTTTGTTGTTAAATGAAACAGTGGAAGAATAATAGTCCCGATGTACCACTGAGAATGGAAGGAACATGGATCAAGTCGGTCTAATCTCCTACCCATGAGGCAGATGAAAAAAAAGGCAGCAGCAACCGAAAGATGGGAGCTGAATCAAGTTAAAGCTAGGGAAATAGAAGAAACGTTCAACTGAAGATGTGGAAGCAAACATACATGGAGGCTATTATACCAGAAGACAATTTGTTTCCCATAAACAAGTGTTCTAAGAAAACAGAGAGATGTGTTCAGTTCAGTTCAGTTCAGTAGCTCAGTCATGTCCGACTCTTTGCGACCCCATGAATTGCAGCACGCCAGGCCTCCCTGTCCATCACCAACTCCCGGAGTTCACTCAAACTCATGCCCATTGAGTCCGTGATGCCATCCAGCCATCTCATCCTCTGTCGTCCCCTTCTCTTCCTGCCCCCAATCCCTCCCAGCATCAGAGTCTTTTCCAATGAGTCAACTTTTCGTATCAGGTGGCCAAAGTATTGGAGTTTCAGCTTCAGCATCAGTTCTTCCAATGAACACCCAGGACTGATCTCCTTTAGAATGGACTGGTTGGATCTCCTTGCAGTCCAAGGGACTCTCAAGAGTCTTCTCCAACACCACAGTTCAAAAGCATCAATTCTTCAGCGCTCAGCTTTCTTCAGAGTCCAGCTCTCACATCCATACATGACCACTGGAAAAACCATAGCCTTGACTAGACGGACCTTTGTTGACAAAGTAATGCCTCTGCTTTTGAATATGCTGTCTAGGTTGGTCATAACTTTCCTTCCAAGGAGCAAGCGTCTTTTAATTTTCATGGCTGCAATCTCCATCTGCAGTGATTTTGGAGCCCAAAAAAATAAAGTCTGACACTGTTTCCACTGTTTTCCCGTCTATTTCCCATGCAGTGATGGGACCAGATGCTATGATCTTAGTTTTCTGAATGTTGAGCTTTAAGCCAACTTTTTCACTCTCCTCTTTCACTTTCATCAAGAGGCTTTTTAGTTCAGGAGAGGAGAAAGGGAGGGCTGGTTTAGGGAATAGAAGTGCGTGACAACAGGCTGAAGAGCAGCAAAATAGACCAAAGGGGCAGACATGTGGGGACTAGACTGGAAGCATGCTGTTACTAGTGTTTTCAAAATAATTAGTCCCAGCAGGCCCCTGGGGAGGAGGTGGAGGACTCCTGCCCTTGCTACATATTAAAAGAGCGGCAGCCCTAGGAGATAAGGATTGTGAAGACTCAGGCTGCACTTGGAAAAAGAAAATCAGCCTCCGTCTAGACTGACAGTGCACCTGAGAGACTCAGACCAACTGGAGGGCCAGCGGACTGACCAACAACAGCAATACGTAGCTCCCAAAGCCTTCCTGCAAGTACTTTCCAAAAGCTGCAACTCCTGGTAGAATCTAGTCTTCTTGAAGAAGTCAACCCTGCCCTGGGGGGTGTTTCATAGAGAATTTAAATCAACATAAGAACAGGTCAAGTAAAAAGCCTTCCGATACCTGCAAAAATGGTACTGAAGGCACAATCTATCATATTGTTTAAAGACCTAGGCCAGCACTGTGCAGTTTATTATTAACTTTTAGTATTTCCATGGCAAAATAATCAGGAACACTTAAGGCTTAAGAAAACATACAAGGAATTAGTTTTCCAAGTTATTAAACTTTTCCTCCAGTTTAAAAAAAAATAGAAAAACCTATTAATTTAACTTAGCCCATTATTTCCTAAACTTATTCCTGATATCTGTTAATATTTACAGAACTAGTATCCCATATTCACAATGAGAAAAGCTGGCTTACACTAATGAATTTCAGAATTCAGAAAAAAGAAATAGTTACCTCTTATGATCATATGATGACAACAGAAATTATATCTCCCTTTTTGCTGGTTGCCCAGAAGTTCAAAATTAAATACAATGTTAAAACAGAGTAAGTATTAAATCCTAGGGTGCTGGTACATTTGCTTTTTCTGTCATAATTATTCTCTATTCATTTTTTTAACACATTTGAGATAAGTATACACACACATAAATATATATGTATATACATCTTACCATCAGACTTTGCTTTTTACTTCAAAATACTATCTCTGTATACTTATGCATAAACAAGTTTAAAAGACCAAGGAAGAAAGGGCTTTAGAAGATAGAATTCACTATAAAAGACTGCTCATGGGAAACTCAGCATGCATCTACAGATATATCGTAGAAATTATTTAGTAGTTGGTATTTCAGGATTCTTCTGCATATATAAATTTTCAGGCTTTAGAACAAAAGTTTCTGGGATGTGATTTCTGGTTTGAATTCCAGTCATTTCAAATCACACGTTCTTTTGTTATGTGACATCCACAAAATGTAAGAAGTTATTTCATGTTAGGGAAGAAATAAGGAATGTGGAAATATTTTCATATCACTCCAAAGTCTCTAAATGAATAGATTCTTTAAAAAAATGAAACCATCCCAAGTACCATCAGATGCTGGCTTAGTACATAATGATGGTTCTACCTTCAGTGAAAATGGATCACTAATGCAATATGATTTCTTATTAATAATGACATAACTTCAATTGCAAATCTAATATACAGGATTACTAAATTATTTGTATAATATCCATTCTTATTAAAAGACAAAAATTAGTAAGAAGTTTCACTGAACTAGAAAGCACTGATTCATTTTTTATATTAAAGTATATATACCAAAGCCATAGTGAACTGAACTGAACTGAACCAAAGCCATATAAATAACAGCAAAGCCAAATGCATTCGTTCACTCATTCAGGCAAGGCTTGCATGATCTTAGTTCCATGACCAAGGATTGAACCCATGACCCTTGATGTGGAAGCGCAGAGTCCTAACCACTGGACCACCAGGGAAGCCTTGCATAAACTGTTTCATGGTAAATATCCTTCGAGTCACTGAGATGTGAGACAGCTATTCAAGTAAAACCACCAACTGCATATTAATACAATTCAGGAAGTACCTAATTAAAGAAAAGGAAAACTGATTTTTAAAATTGGTAACTAATAGCATCTTAAGAATTTTAATTCACAGTTCTAATACTCTCAGGGTAAAATTGTCTTTAAACATCTTATAATTTAAATTTATCACTAATATCCATTGATACAGAAAGAGATTCACAATATATTAAGTGAAGAAAGAACACCTTAAAAATCAGAATGTATGAGTATGAGGGGTAGGGAGTTAAAACTCTGAATAGCAAAACAGACAGGAAAGCCTATACCAAAATGGTAAGAACTTTCATCTCTAGGTAGAATTATTAACAGTATTTGCTTTCCTCATTATACTTTTTTGTACTTTTAAGAAATTAAAAAAATAAGCACATATTGCTTTTTCAAGCCAGGGTGGGGATGAAAATTAAAGCTACAGAAAAAAAAAAAAAAATAGAAATACAGTCTAATTACAGTCTAAACATTTTTCCTTTGGCAATAAAATAAGATGTTATGTTAAACCTCGGTCCGACACTTTGCAACCCAATGGACTATACAGTCCATGGAATTCTCTAGGCCAGAATACTGGAGTGGGTAGCCTTTTCCCTTCTCCAGAGGATCCTCCCAACCCAGGAATCGAACAGGGGTCTCCTGCACTGCAGGTGGATTCTTTACCAACTGAGTTATCAGGAAAGCCCAGTCATACCACAACAGCTTGAAAATTAGCAGGTATTTCTCCTCTCTTATATAAAGCACTCAAAGTGGGTAATAAAAACAGAAAAGTTGACTCATTTCACCATCTCTAGCCACTTTTACCAATTCCCATCAAACTAACCATAGTTTTTTCTTTTAAAAGGATTAACCAATTAATTTTTTAAAATACTAACGGGTCAACCAGGCATCAGGCACAGACTCTAGAAATATAATAATGTAAACAGCACAAGTTCTTCATCTAACTTCATATGGTTTTATACCCTTAGCAAGAAAACAAGACATTAAACAAATAATCCCAAACACAGTAAGTACTCATAAGATGAAGTTGTTGTTGTTCAGTTGCTAAGTCATGTCTGACTCTTCTGCAACTCCATGGACTGCAGCCCACCAAGCTCCTCCGTCCATAAGATTTTCCAGGCAAGAAAACTGGAGTATGTTGTTGTTTCCTTCCCCAAAGGATATTCCACCAGACCCAGGGATTGAACCCTCATTTCCTGCATTAGCAGGCAGATTCTTCACCAGTGAGCCACTAGGGAAGTACCAAAGTGAAGCACAAGATGCTATAGGAGCACACAAAAGGTACAACCTGTCAGAATTCAGACATCAGGAAAGGATCCCAGAAGGATTCTCAAGTAGCTGATAGTAACAGCAGGTTATAATCACTTAGTGAGCAATGACTATGCACAAAGGAAAGTCAAAGTACTTTACGTTAACTCAATTAAGTCTTAAAACAATCTGACCATGTAAAGAAAATTATTCTGCCTGTATTCCTGATGAGGAAACTGAAATCAACTCAGTAACCTGCTCAAAGCCATAATGCTGGCAAAACAGCAAAGCTGTTATTAAAACCTAGACAAGAGCCTATCTCGATAACCTCTACAGTATCCTGCCTCTGACTTGCACTGTGCAGGAGTTAACTGAACACACATTGTGGGGGGTGAAGGGAAAAGGGAAGGGGATAGGGGTGTGTTGTGAGAACCAGTGCTTGGTACACAGTCTGCCAGGTGCAATATCCTTAAGACAAAAACAGAAGGTTCATGCTCTGGCAACAGCAACAATAAATTCAGAATACGGAAGCATAGAGAGAAAGAAAGATAACTTGAGACTACAGAAGTAGTCAAGGACTCAGTGATTAATGAAACCATTTTTAACTTTATTCTAGAAAGCAGAAAATCCCTCTTTTGAGACAAACAGAAACCATAAAGGGTAATTCAAACCGAAGAGGTGTAATTCAGGGAACTGGTTACATAGATATTGGAAAGATGAAAAGGTAAGAAGGGAAAATGAAAATAATCAAGAGATGAGTAACTGTAGGAGGTACTCTACCCAGAGGGCTGCGGGAATAAAACGGAAGAGGCATGTTAGCAGAGGCCAGGAATTTGGAGGATGGGCACTGTGAAACATGGAAGAGGTGGGGAGGTCAATGGAGCTCAGGGCTCAAACCTCTAAGGAAGTGGCACCAAATGGCTAAGACCTGGACCTCTAAGGAAAGGAGCCCAGCATCTCAAGTTTCAGTCCTACAGATGAGTACAGAAGGAGGATCCTCAGACTGCTGAGAAGACACAGCGTCGTGGGTGAGGAAATGCAGGTGGCACTCCTCTGCCTAGAATGCACCTCCAGCAGCAGGCACGTCTGAAAGGGAGCAGTACCGTTGGTGCTTAGATTGCCAAAAGAAGCTGGGGGCGAAGTCAAAGTTGCTGCCACCTGCTGAACAGGACGCGAGCTGGCAAGGAAGTCTGAGAAATAGTTTGCACAGTTTAAAAGGGTGGAATGGGAGCTCAGAAACACCAGACCACTGAAATGCTTTTAGCTAAGTAATAGCACAATCTGACCTGCATTTTTCAAAGTTCACCCCCACATTATGTGTACTCCTATAGGGTAGGAACCAATCTGTAGACCAGAGAAATTATGAGGTTTTTACAGTACCCCAAGTGGGAATGCAGTGGCAATGATAACTTAGAGGTGTAAGTGGATAAATTCAAGACATGAAAAAGGCAGACTGACAGGATACTATGCTCCTGACAGGCAGTGGGGCTGAGGGGCAGAAGTCGAGGAGGACTTCCAGGCTTCTCGCAGGAGGAATGGTGCACTCGATTTATTGATCCATGGAGCACTGGAGGAGGAGTCGCTGTTCAGTTTAGTTGGGTGGAAGTGATGGCATGTGGACTTGGAGCTTTTCATTTTTACACTGGAAACCAAAATGCCCTAATTTTCTCTATCCCTGTGTCTAACAGGTTGGAGGCAGAATCTAAGTCAGACAACCAAATGCTACAGTGAGGCACAGGAATAGCTTAAAAGTGACTCAGAGTGACGGCAGAGGCATCATTAGCAAGCGCCAAAGGTGCCTTCCTCTTCCAAGTGTTCCTGTTCCTGACCTTGGCCCTGGTCCTTGCTGCCTGGCCTCCCTTGATTCTTACCCATTTTCTGAGACTGGTTCTCCTCAGAGTCAGCCTTCCAACATATCCCTTTGCTTACAGGAGCCAAAGTTGATTTCTACTGCTTCTAGTCAATCTAATGCTAATGGATATGCTGGGTTTGGGGTTGCTTTTTTTTCCATTTTGCCTATTATATACGGTTGAATTCATATAAGTTAAATGTGCCCATGACGGAACCCCACTGCAGTATGTTCCCCAACCTATCCTTAATACAAATGGTTACATGACACTAGCTCTTTACACAATAACCTCATGCCAAAAGATATGCCATCTATTTCCTGTCCTTGGTAACTATACGTTAAGCCCAAAGTTTACCTTCCCTTGTATCTTTTCCTCCCATAAGAATTCACTGCCAAACCTCTACTGTTTCTATACCAGCTACACTGCCTCTCATTTCTATTCCCAAAAGAATTGGTATATAGTCCCTGAAACCTAATTCCCAAGATTTAGGAGAAATAAATTCCGTTATATTAAAATTTCTTATAAAGAAAATTCACAGTTTAGAGCCACTTCCCCATATATAATTATAGACCTTCCTGACATAAGAGCAGTTAGTCAGACTCCCCCAGGCCCACCAACACCTGTCAGACCTTACTTCAGAAACGATACATGAAAAGCTGACCTGCTAAACTCCAGCTTTCTTCCTTCCCCATGGGGGCTTATGAACACTTTGCCTTTTTCTCTCACTAACTCACCACTCAGTAACTTTGATCTCTGGTAATCTTTTCTGCAAAGTATATCCATGTCCTCTTTAAGCCATTTTCCCCCATTTCTTTCAACTCTTAAAGAAAAGGGAAATGTATGTTATGCATATTTTACCACAATTTTTAAAAATGAAAAACAATAAGTTAGTCATGAGTTTTCACCTAGACCAAATAAAAAAATCAGTGTCACAGAGTCCCTTCTACAATTTCTATCATACTCTCAATCTATCTCATCTTACAAAAATGAAATCCATTTTCTCAAGAGTTTTTAAATAAGTCAAAACAGTTTTTATAAATGTCTTATATTTGCTGCAATATAGTTTGTTTGGTTACCTGTGTTGGAACAGTACATCTTGTCACTTTTCACAAGTAAGTAACTTACCTACCTTAAAAGCAAGCTTTATAGGCTAGGCTTGGAACCTAACCAGCATTCAGACTAGAATTCTATGGAAACACAACCTAAAGTCTACCAACTTAAATTACGGAATCTCAGAAAAAGGTTTCAGATAACTTAAAACATCACTGTTTATACTGCTTTCACAAAAAGACCAATATTTGATGATAAAACAATGTAATCCTACACATGAGCTTTGCTTCCAAACATAATGGCTATAATCTGCTTATCTGACACAAACATTTCAACCTTTGAAAACAAAATGTATCTGAAGGAAAAGTATGTGAGAGTTCGCTCAGTCGTGTCCGACTCTTTGCGACCCATGGACTGCAGCCCACCAAGCTCCTCCATCCGTAGGATTCTCCAGGCAAGAATACTAGAGTAGGTTGCCATTTCCTTCTCCAGGGGATCTTCCCGACCCAGGGATCGAACCCAGGTCTCCTGCATTGCAGGCAGATGCTTTAACCTCTGCACCACCAGGGAAGCACAGCTTTACCTAATCTCACCTTCCCAGAAATTCAAAGAACTCAATTAAGGTCATTCCTATGGCAAGAATACACAGAAGAACTGTACAAAAAAGATCTTCATGACCCAGATAATCATGATGATATGATCACTAATCTAGAGCCAGACATCTTGGAATGTGAAGTCAAGTGGGCCTTAGAAAGCATCACTACAAACAAAGCTAGTGGAGGTGATGGAATTCCAGTTGAGCTATTTCAAATCCTGAAAGATGATGCTGTGAAAGTGCTGCACTCAATATGCCAGCAAATTTGGAAAACTCAGCAGTGGCCACAGGACTGGAAAAGGTCAGTTTTCATTCTAATCCCAAAGAAAGGCAATGCCAAAGAATGCTCAAACTACCGCACAATTGCACTCATCTCACATGCTAGTAAAGTAATGCTCAAAATTCTCCAAGCCAGGCTTCAGCAATATGTGAACCGTGAACTCCCTGATGTTCAAGCTGGTTTTAGAAAAGGCAGAGGAACCAGAGATCAAATTGCCAACATCCACTGGGTCATGGAAAACCCAAGAGAGTTCCAGAAAAACATCTATTTCTGCTTTATTGACTATGCCAAAGCCTCTGACTGTGTGGATCACAAAAACCTGTGGACAATTCTGAAAGAGATGGGAATACCAGACCACCTAACCTGCCTCTTGAGAAATCTGTATGCAGGTCAGGAAGCAACAGTTAGAACTGGACATGGAACAACAGACTGGTTTCAAATAGGAAAAGGAGTAAGTCAAGGCTATATACTGTCACCCTGCTTATTTAACTTATATGCAGAGTACATCATGAGAAACGCTGGACTGGAATAAACACAAGCTGGAATCAAGATTGCCGGGAAAAATATCAATAACCTCAGATATGCAGATAACACCACCTTTATGGCAGAAAGTGAAGAGGAGCTAAAAAGCCTCTTGATGAAAGTGAAAGAGGAGAGTGAAAAAGTTGGCTTAAAGCTCAACATTCAGAAAACAAAGATCATGGCAT
Organism: Oryx dammah; assembly: GCF_014754425.2. Classification (NCBI taxonomy): domain Eukaryota; kingdom Metazoa; phylum Chordata; class Mammalia; order Artiodactyla; family Bovidae; genus Oryx; species Oryx dammah. The sequence continues at coordinate 48,634,776 of NW_024070188.1, read as the reverse complement.
CTGGTCCCATCACTTCAAGGGAAATAGATGGGGAAAGAGTGGAAACGGTGCCAGACTTTATCTTTTTGGGCTCCAAAATCACTGCAGATGGCGACTGCAGCCATGAAATTAAAAGACGCTTACTCCTTGGAAGAAAGTTATGACCAACCTAGATAGTATATTCAAAAGCAGAGACATTACTTTGCCGACTAAGGTCCGTCTAGTCAAGGCTATGGTTTTTCCTGTGGTCATGTATGGATGTGAGAGTTGGACTGTGAAGAAGGCTGAGCACTGAAGAATTGATGCTTTTGAACTGTGGTGTTGGAGAAGACTCTTGAGACTTCCTTGGACTGCAAGGAGATCCAACCAGTCCATTCTGAAGTAGATCAACCCTGGGATTTCTTTGGAAGGAATGATGCTAAAGCTGAAGCTCCAGTACTTTGGCCTCCTCATGCGAAGAGGTAACTCATTGGAAAAGACTCTGATGCTGGGAGGGATTGGGGGCAGGAGGAGAAGGGGACGACCGAGGGTGAGATGATTGGATGGCATCACGGACTTGATGGACGTGCATCTGAGTGAACTCCGGGAGGTGGTGATGGACAGGGAGGCCTGGCGTGCTGTGATTCATGGGGTCTCAAAGAGTCAGACACGACTGAGCTACTGAACTGAACTGAACTATTTTCATATTAACAAATTAAAGAGAACATACACACAAACAGTAACACTAACACCTAATCTTATCTTAAATGTTTTATTTCTGCTGTTAACAATCATTGAAACGAAGGCACGGTCCTAACATATTCTTCACGTAACTGGGAAGACATAGTTCATAAAAAACTATTAAAATTTTCAGACTTCCTTGGTGGCTCAGTGGATTAAGAATCTGACTGCCAATGCAGGGGACACGGGTTCAATCCCTGACCCAGGAAGATTCCACATGCTGGAGAGCAGCTAAGCTCATGTACCACAACTACAGAGCCCGTGTGCTTAGAGCCTGTGCAGCAAGAGAGGCCACCACAATGAGAAGCCCATGCACCACAACCAGAGAAAGTCCATGTGCAGCAAAGACGCAGTGCAACCAAAGATAAGTAAGTATTATTTAAAAAGGCAACTATCACAATTTTCACTCAACATTATAGAAGATTCCAACCTAACAGGTATTTTTACCTTGATATATTGATTGTAAAAGCACAACAGACTTCTTCAAAAGGATTGTGTGTTCTGTGTGTTAGTCGCTCAGTCATGCCTGACTCTTTGCAACCCCATGGACTGCAATCCACCAGGTTCCTCTGTCCATGAGATTTTCCAGGCAAGGATACTGGAGTGGGTTGCCATTTCCTTCTCCAGGGGATCTTCCCAACCCAGGGATCGAACCTGGGTCTCTTGCACTGCAGGCAAATTCTTTACCTGAGCTACAAGGGAAGCCCCTTCAAAAGGATTAGCTTCTTTTTAATCTTCCTATCACATCAACTTAAATTCATGAAACAGATGGGATTAAAGTTTTATAGTCTTAAATTCACTTTAAGCCCACAGCTTCAATCTATTACATGATCACTTATATACACACAGGCTTCTCTGGTGGCTTAGAGGTTAAAGCATCCACCTGGAATGCGGGAGACCTGGGGTTCGATCCCTGGGTCAGGAAGATCCCCTGGAGAAGGAAAATGGCAACCCACTCCAGTATTCTTGCCTGGAGAATCCCATGGAGGGAGGAGCCTGGTAGGCTACAGTCCATGGGGTTGCAAAGAGCCGGACACGAATGAGCGACTGAGCGACTTCACTTTTTTTTATATACACACAACAGTAATTAAACAGACAACCTGTATCATTCAATTTTAAATTGCAAAGCCCATTTACTTCCTCTCCAATTTAATTGTCAAACTTTGATCTTAACATGTTAATTGTAAATTAAATGGCAGGCCCAAAGCATACGACTGAACATTTGAACAGTTTGCCAACATTTGAATGTCTTCTACCTCTGGAGAGTCATCTTTATTTTATATGTTGTTTCTACAGCAAGTTTTCTACTATGGTATGTTCATCTAAGTTTTGTTTAAGCTTGGTACTTAGTAAGCTTTGTCTATGGAAAAATTATCAGTCAAAAAACTTTATTTCAACTTACATAATTCAACACAAATTATTCTTGAAAACCTAGGGGTACCTACCATGAAAAAAATAATCACAAGTCATCCAAGCCTTCTCACTAAAATATCATGTATGCCTATTTCTATTAATAGACAGTAATAATTTTTAAAGTGTAGATGTTTCTATTTCAAGAAACCTCCTTCAACCAGCAAGACTTAGTCTTGCGCAAAGCTTAAAACTCAACACTGCAAAAGAATCTGGCAGGCATAGGGCCCAGTATCAGTTTCTGGATTCCTCCCTCCCATTTCACAGAATTAATGACACATAATACAAATAATCAAGTTTTTAATAAGATTTAGAGTAAACTTTTTGTTCGAAACCACCCCAAAATTTAAAATTTTAATTTTCTTACTTTGTTTTCATTAAGTATGAGTGGTACCAATGCTATTATTACAGGCTTCGGAAAGAAAATTCCAGTTTCATAGCCTGTAACACCAGACTCTCAGTGTTTGCCAACTAGACTGCTAAAAAATAGGCAGGCATCTGGAACCAAAAATCCCAACAAATATTATAAAATGATTATTAAAGTCCAATCCAAAAGTATATGCTTTAACTTCAGAACTGTAACTGCCCTACCCTTTCTCATTTTGCCATCCTCCACTGCTCAGAAATACATACATGCCTACTGCCAAGCTTTCGTTTCTATAAAACTACATTTTGTCCTAAAATACATAATCTTCAAACTCTTACTCAAAACTTCCTTTCATGGAATCTCTCATACTCTAAATAACAGGTCCTATTCAACTCGCTCTATCCCTCCCAAGCTTTCCAAAACTTGTAAATCTAGTATATCCCACCTCTGGTAGAAAAGAAAGCGTACAGCAGGAGCAAGCAGATGCCTGAAAATTCACTTGAAGGAGTCTCAACTTTATTTTTAATTGAGCTCATTTAAGCTAAAATGTAACAAATATTAAAAAACATAAAATAATATACAATGTGTTATTCACTAGTGAACATGAAAAAGTATTTTATTACAAGCCATTAATTTTATATATATATATGTAGCAAATATATATATATATAATATATAGCAAATATATATATATAATATATAGCAAATACGAGTGAAGATATCCATAGGCAGAACAGAAGGCCCCTACATAGAAAGATACGTGGGAGGCCACTGTGGAGGTTAAGACATTCCAGACAGGCTCTTTCTAGCTGTGTGATTTTGCACAAATCACTTGATTACTCTAAAATACAGTTTCCTCATCAAAAATTTCCACCTCCTAATGTGACTGTAAGAATTAAATGAGTTAGTACCCCCATGCTCAAAGTAGCATTATCCAAACCAGCAACAGTATACAAGCAACCCAAGTGTCCACTGACAGATAAAAGGATAACCAAAATGTGGTATATATATTAAATGGAATGTTATTCTGCCCAAGAAAAGGAGAAAATTTCTGAAATATGCTATAATACAAACGAACCTTGAGGACATTATGCTAAGTGAAATAAGCCAGTCACAAAAAGATAACTACTGCGTGATTCTACCTCTTTGAGGTACCTAGATTAGTTTAAAAAAAAAAAAAAATCAGAAAGATCAACAGTAAAATGGGTGGATACCAGGGGAATGGAAAATTATCACTTAATGGGTATAGACTTTTAGTTCTACAAGATGGAAAGAGTTCTGGACATGAGTGGCAGAGATGTGTGCAAACATTATGAATGTATTTAACACCACTGAACTATATACTAAATAATAAAGTGGTAAATTTTACATTATGTGTATTTTACCACCACACAAAAAAAATTTTTTAATGAGTTAATACATGAAGGATAAAGAACTATATGTACCTGTTACATGGTAATAAAACTTACGTTGCCGCTTCTACATTATGTCCAAGGCACACAGTAAGTACCTAATTAAGGCAGGATATTAATACAACAACTATTACTTTACACAATCCATACAAGAGTTGAGGTCACTGATAAACAAAGACTGGATAAGAGAGGAAGGATTCATTTCCTGTAGGCAGGAAAGAAGAGGACATCTCTTCTGAACAAAGAGGAAAAAGGTAAGTGAACCAGAAATTTTGAACTGGTAGAAAAATAATCCTCGGTAACTTCCTGTGAAGGTTATTCACAGCCCTCAAACTCAAGCTTTTAAGCATACTTACACAAAGGGAGACAACAACTACAGTAAACAATTCCTTTTAATTTTTCCATGAAGAATTATAACCCAAGAAAATTTTGTAAAATCAGAAGCTACACTACCTGAGTGAGCAGTAACTCAAAGAGCTCAAACAAAAGAGCCTGTGTCAGATGCATGTCTCAATCTGCCTAGGAAACTGTTTCCTAAACACTAAGATGATAAAAACAAACCTGAGCCTAAAATATGCCAATGTATCGAAACAGCTTAAGAGTTACTAACAAAAATGGTATATATAAGTAAACACACGGTAACTCCAAAGCTATTGTACATAATGGAAAACTATCACATTTTTGTCCCAGTCTAGCACATCAAATAAAAATTAGTAAAAGGATAATTTAAACAAAATTATACTTGAGGGAATTCCCTGGCAATCAGGGGTTAGGACTCCACACTTTCACTGCCAAGAGAATGGGTTCAACCCCTGGTAGGGAACTAAGATCCTACAAGCTGAACTGTGTGTCCAAATTAAAATATATATGGATATAGATATATAACATACATGTATGGGGCTTCCCTGGTGGCTCAGTGGTAAAGAATCCACCTGCCAGTGCAGGGGATGCAGGAGACATGTTTAATCCCTGAGCCGGGAAGACGCCCTGCCCTGGAGAAGGAAATGGCAACCTACTCCATCTTCTTGCCTGGAGAACCCCCATGGACAGAGGAGCCTGGCAGGCTACAGTCCACCGGATCACAGAGTCAGATTCAATTTAGCAATGAGCATGCACACACATATACATGTATATATCTATATATATGTATGCTGCTGCTGCTGCTAAGTCGCTTCAGTCATATCCGACTCTGTGTGACCCTATGGATAGCAGCCCTCCAGGCTCCACTGTCCACAGAATTCTCCAGGCAAGAATATTGGAGTAGGTTGCCATTTTCTTCTCCATATATATGTATATATAGATACAATTCTTAGAAACATGCAAAAGAAGAATTTCCACTAAAATGCATGTTCAAAAGTTATATTCAGTAGATTTTTCCTCTCTTAGTCACAGAAATATTCTTGTTTGGCTGCTGATTAGGGTAAATAGAGCAGAGAGGATTCAAAAGAGAAGAGAAAGAAATAATTAAGCAAGATCACAAGTTAGTTCCAATTATAATCTTCTAGTTTTCACATCTTACGTTAAGGAACTTCTTTTTTTTTTGGATTTGACCCCATGGACTGTAGCCAGCCAGGCTTCTCTGCCCACACAATTCTTCAGGCAAGAATATTAGGGTGCGTTGCCGTTTCCTTCTCTAGGGGATCTTCCTGCCCCAGGGGTCTAACCTGCGTCTCCTGCAGCTCCTGCATTGTAAGTGGATTCTTTACCACTGAGCCACCAGGGAAGCCCCTACCTTAGGCAACTTTTGAAACTCACAGTTGCCTAGACTAGCTGAATAAATGCCAATATAACCTACTTTCAGTAAAAGTTTTCACAAAAGACCCCAAAAAGGTTCACCTAAGAGTGCTTGAATTATAACTGAAAGTGGGAACAGGGTCTCCCTGTGGCTTCTGGAAGAACCCTTGAGGAGTCTTGGCAGCACTGGCTCTCTGGCTTTTCTTCCTTCAGTCACAGAAGTAGGTTGGATGCTTCTCTTTCAACAGCAACTATTCTTCAAGTGTTTGCTGCCCTGCCTTCTGTATCTCTATAGAGTGTTCTCTGTCCATACCACACATATTTCAAAAAATAGATCTTTTAAGTATCTCAAAGGCCACCGGGCTAACCAACTGATGGAGCAATCCCAGGTGACCTTAAACTTCCAGAAGACTGAGATAAGGGAACTCCCACCTTACAACTTCTTAAGAATAACTTAAGAAAAAGTAGGAGTTGGTATAATAGTCAAAATTTAAATCACAGACTCATGGTTCAGCAATCATAAAAACTGACATGTTTAAAAATATAAACTAAGGATTTAAGAGGTTACCAGTATGATTTTCTTCCTGTAGCCTAAACACCTTACTGCCTGATGGCCAGAACCAGTCGCCCTCAGGCAGGCTGCCTCCACCTCGTGGCATCCTTTGCGCTACTCCTCTTGCCCATGTTACTCACTCTTCACTAGTCATCCTCCTCCTAAGAACGCCTACGTTCTAGAATCTATGTCATGTCATTTATAGGCAATTATATTTCATATTGTTCTCTCATGTATTCCCATTTTAACATCGCAATTAGATTTTCAACCATTTAAGGGCATGAACCACATCTTAAATTTTCTTTTTTTAAATAGGTTCAAATTTTAAAAATAGAATTTTACCATGACAATGGAATTCCTCTTCAGAAAGTCAGAGTTTGGTTTATTTAAACGAATCTACTAATTTGGTAGACTGTGCAACTATTAACACTTACCAAGCACTTCCTACGTGTTAAACATTATTCTAAGTGCTTTAGATGAAATTACTTAATCCCATAACATCTAGGAGGTAATTATTATTGCCATCTCAATTTTTCAGATGGGCAAGTTGGAAGACAGAGGGGTTATATAACTTTCCTTGGGTCACATGACTAATAAGCATGGAAACGTCAGGATTTGAACCCAGGACTAGTTTCCAACCAGTCCATTCTAAAAGAGATCAGCCCTGGGATTTCTTTGGAAGGAATGATGCTAAAGTTGAAACTCCAGTACTTTGGCCACCTCATGCGAAGAGTTGACTCATTGGAAAAGACTCTGATGCTGGGAGGGATTGGGGGCAGGAGGAGAAGGGGACGACAGAGGATGAGATAGCTGGATGGCATCACCGACTCAATGGACTTGAGTCTGAGTGAACTCCGGGAGTTGGTGATGGACAGGGAGGCCTAGAGTGCTGCAATTCATGGGGTCGCAAAGAGTCGGACACGACTGAGCAACTGAACTGAGTCTAGTTTCAATACCCAAGCTCTTAACCACTATACTATACTGCTTCTCAAAAATAAACCTGTTTTTACAAGTTAATGTATTAATACATAAACATTCTTGTTTTTAGAATTTTATTACATTACTATCTTTATAAGTCCTTGGTTTTATTGACTATGCAGAATAGTCAATCTCTCTTATTTGAAAAATTTGGATGTATTTTATTCTAGTAGATGTCATTTCAGTATTTTGAATTTTAAAAAATATTTAGACAAATTAATCCTAAAATATATTTTTAAAAATTGTTCTTGTTGTTATTTATTTGCTAGGTCATGTCTGACTTTTTTCCAATCCCATGGACTGTAGCCTACCAGGCTCCTCTGTCCATGGGATTTTCCAGGCAAACATACTGGACTGGGTTGCCATTTCCTTCTCCAGAGGATATTCCCAACCCAGGGATTGAACCCACATCTCTTGCATTGCAGGCAGATTCTTTACCATTGAGCCACCTGGGATACCCAGGTGGGTTTTACCTATTTTAAAAAAATAGCTAAAACTAATTTCCCTCTCAAAACTTTATTGCCATTGAAACTGACCATACACTGTGATAAATAATGTGGTGGTTTCAAGTACACATTCAGAACAGCTACCATTTAAAACTTGCCAAAAATTAAAAATTTTCTATAAAACAAGCAATATCTTTTTTGTGTGTGTTATTTATACTAGAATAATGAATCTTTTTCATAACTATTTTAGCAAAAGGGAAAAAAAGACCTAACCTATAAGAAACTGGAAATAATTTTACTTTTAACACACAGACATTATACTTTATTATACATATTTTACTTTAAAAATCCCATTGTTTTAAATGTTTAATAGATGAATAGCACCACTAAGATTATTTTTAAGAAAGATAAATAAAAACACATGTAGAAGATGCATAGTATGTTGATGTGCCATTTTATTTAATACTGCTTAATGCTCATATAAAAATGTAAGTATATAAAATTATATCTAAGTGCTTTAAATGACTTTTAATTTCCTCATCTATTATGAATAGCAGACCCTTCCCTGCTAGCTCAGATGGGAAAGAGTCTGCCTGCAATGTGGGAGACCCGGGTTCAATCCTTGTGTCAGGAAGATCCCCTAGAAAAGGGAATGGCAACCCACTCCAGCTTTCTTGCCTGGAGAATTCCATGAACAAAGGAGCCTGGTGAGCTACAGTTCATACGATTGCAAAGAGTTGGACATGACTGAGTAACGATCACTTTCACTATTGTAATAGTACAAAATGTTTCAAGGACCACACTAGTATATATGAAGTGAAATTGCTCAGTCATGTCCAACTCTTTGTGACCCCGTGGACTGTAGCCTACCAGGCTCCTCTGTCCACAGAATTCTCTAGACAAGAATACTGGAGTGTGTTGCCATTTCCTTCTCCAGGTGATTTTCCTAACCCAGGGATCGAACCCAGGTCTCCTGCATTGCAGGCAGATGCTTTACCCTCTGAGCCACCAGGGGACCACACTATTAGAAATCAACTTGTTTCCACTGGTCTTTGTTTATGCTCACATAAAAGTACCAGGAAAAATTTTGGATGCAACAATAGCTAAATATTGTAGCTAAACACTGAGACTACAAAAATAAATATAATATGGACTCCCTGTACTAAGGCAACTACCAAGGCCAGACCAATACTGTATTTTGTACTTCTAGCCAGTAGGTTACATTTTATCAGGTTAATATAACATTTAAGAGACTTAAAGGCCATTTTCAATAATTCACGGATAGACAATTTAGTTCTTTGCCCATGCAAAAATATTTTCAAAATTAAATTTCCTGAAGTCTAAGACGTTAAAAAATAAAACGTGTCCAAAAAAGCTTACCTGCCAGCAAAAACAGCAGCAACCAGCAGAGCTGGGCTGAAAGCCAGGAACATACTGTACAAAGATGGGCTGCATATAAAATCCTCAAACCAGATCTCACAATTTAAAAAAGAGCTGTCAGAATTACTCATTTTCAATTTCTTTGCCTAGTTCACAGATACCAGTGCCTCGAGGGAACCAGATTACCATTAATATGCAAAAACTGAATATAGTTCCTAAAGTAAAGATACTTTATGATATATGATTTCTAAAAAAGAGAGCATATAGAAATTTCTTTCCCAAAATATAACTGGAACACATATATCAAAATCACTACTCTTCACATGCTATGTACAAGTCCAACAACTGTTCTACCCTTTGGAACATTAATTTCACTATCTAAAATAGAAGAGTTAAATTCCAACACTGAGTTTTTCTATAGACTCCTTTGCTCTCAACACAAACAACTGACAGTAAAACCCATATGGGATAAAATAGAATCTTCAAATCATCCTTTAACTTTTAGAGATTCCAACATAAAAATATCTGTTTCCTGAATCAAACAAAACACCATCAGGGACTTTAATATGGCTAAATGGTTTTTACAAAAACAGTTCCAAAATGATACTACAGAGTCATCTACAAATATAATAATTCAAATATCTGAATTTGAACATGGCAACATTAGGAACACAGCAACATTATCAAACCTCTATGCTTTCAATACTGCTGTATACATGATCCCCTAATCCTTACTAAATTCTTAGTAATCCCGAAATATTATTTCTGGATGTATTAGATGCACAATGCATTGGGTACTGCATCACAAAATAAGACTGTATTAAAGCTGGTCCTCTGCTGCCCTCTAGTGTAATCATAAAATGCCAAAACTAAACCAAAAGTAACTGGAAAAAAATACTTTGGTGATAAATCTGTACAATAAATCATTAAAATAAACTAGTTCAAAATATGGTCCTTAAATCACTGGAGATAATGCTATAAAATTTTAATAATTTACTTTAAAAAATGTGAGTCTCTTACCACAAATGCATTCTGGAGGATATAGATAGTTCATTATAATGAGGATATCTTAGATTATAAAAAGATTGTTACTTCTATCTTAAATACCTTGGAATTTCTTGGATCACTTGATCTGGGGGAAGCTGGCTGCCATGTAGTAAGGATGTTCAGGCAACTATTTAAGGACACACAGAACTCCAGAGTTAGGATGAAGATTACTTTAAACTGAAGACATTTGAGATTCAAGAGATGCTGAAAGAAGCCTTCCCACCAAAGCAAAAACTTCTGGAAATGAGGTTTCCATAAATCGCCTCTTTGGAGCATATTCAGTTCCAGAAAGGAGATTGAGAGTGAAATTATCTTAAATCCCCTCTCTGGGGGAGTTTTACAGCCATGAGGAAGATGGAAAAGACCAAATCAGGCTAGCATAACGAAGATTATCATCAGCTTTCTTATCTCCTGTTGCTATCCTAAAAACAGGTTTTCCTAAAGAAACCCATCTGTTCTTCCCATAGAAGAACTTTACTAACTTTAGTCATTTAGCGAGTCACTTATTTTGTGCACTCCCACAGGCATACGAATAAACTTTGTTTTTACTCTTCTTTCCCCAATTTAATCCAGACTCCCAAACACTAAACACAAGCAGGTGCAAGAAGTTTTTCCTCCCCATCCAGTCTATGGACAGGCCCACAAGGCAAGGGATGGAGGCTCCAGGCCAACAATCAGCAAAGAACTGAGGCTGCTATCAACCACATGAGTAAGCGTGGAAGTGGAGCCTTGAGATGACAGCAATCCTGGCCAACAGCTTCACAGCAACCCCATTAGAGACAGTGGGCTAGAACCACCCAATTAAATCACTCCCCAGAACCATTAGATATTAAATGTTCGTTGTTTTACGCTGCTAAACTTGGAGGGTAATCTTGAGGTAATCAGAGGCGACTCACTGGAAAAGATCCTGAAGATGGGAAAAATTGAGGGCTGGAGGATGAGATGGTTGGATGGCATCACTGACTCAATTAAGTGAGTTTGAGCAAACTCTAAGAGATAGTGAAGGACAGGGAAGCCTGGTGTGCTGCAGTCCATGGGGTCGCAAAGAGTCCAACAGGACTTGGCGACTGAACAACAACAATCTTGAGATAATCTGTCAGGTGGGAACAGATAACTAATATAACAAACATCAGTGAAGACGACGAAGGAAAGGAAGGAAGAGTATCAGCAGATGAACTACTACAATACATTTCTGCTGGACAAGAAACAGATGGAGAAATGCTGAAAAGCACAGTGACCACAAAAGAAGCTGACTGTTTTACAAAATCCCAAAGAAGATCCAGACCCAGAAACATCAACTAACAAGAGTAACAGTATGGACAGAAGAGAAGAAATTGGTTATTTTTAATTATGTAAAACAATTAAATCCCCACAACTCACAGAAAAGGCATACTAGTTATCTATTTCTATATCCATACTAGTTATCACTTCCTAAGCAATCAATCAATAAAACTGGAAAGCCCTTCTTTTAAAAAACCGAACCAAACCCTGAGGTAAAGCAACTACCACATGGGTAGTGGTGCCCAGAAGCAAAGACTTCTCCACACAGTAGGACTGAAGGTCCTCCAAGCACAACTGCTTATTATGAAGCAAAGCTGTCAACGTGACAAACCCAGCCCACTTTCACAAAATTTCTTTCAAGCAGTTTTTCTGCCTCCTTTTCAAATGCAGCCAACCAAGGATCACTGTACATTTCAAGAAAACCAGAAACATGAAGAAGAAAGATGATTCGAAATAGAGTAACTCTATGCCTTCCAGTTAGTATTCCCATAAGAAATTCAAAATGGTATCATGTCCATAAATTAAGAACAGGTTGGCATAGAAAGGTATAAGTAGACAGTAAGAATGCATATACTCTTGAAATTTAAAAGCATAAATATTGAAATTAGTAATTCATTAGAAGTATAGGAAGAAAAAATGAGAAAGCCTATCAGAAAGCTGAAAAAAGAGACCAGCAGATGAAAAGTATGACAGAAAAGATTAGAGAAGAAAAAGAATCTAGGCAGTATAACAACCAATAGTAGGTCTAAAGGGGGAAAACAGAAGGGAAAAAAGGAGGAAATAGAATAGGAGAGATAAAATTACCCTGAATGGAAGAGCTCTGGTTTTCAGATTCAAGTGATCACCAGGTGCCAATGAATGGAAAGGGCGGGGGCGGGGGGGGGGGGGGGGGGGGGGAGGGGTAGTGTAGACCCACATAATTAGTCATCCACTGGTCCACTGAAAAACTTCAGGACAAGAACAAAGAGAAAATTCTAAAAGTTTCCAGGGGTAAACCACGTACACAGCACTAGAATTAAAATGATAACACAACTTTTATCAGTGGCAGAGGTTAATAGAAGTTAAGGTTTTTGTTATTCTGAGGGACAATCATTTCTAATCTAAACTTTTATACACAGCCAAATTACTAACCTCAGGACCAGAGGAACAGCATTTTCATACACCTAAGCATGCTTACGGGTTACTTCTTATATATAACTTTCTTAGGAAGTGACTGAAAGAGGTACTCCTACAAAATAAGAGAATATACCTAAATTTAAAAAGAAACGATGGGAAGAGAGGGAGGGAAAAAAAACACAGAATCCAGAAAGCTAGATCCAACCAGGATAAAAGTTGGGAACAGAGCTTTATACACAGGCCAAAAATCACAGAAGGCTATAAAAGAGAAAAAAGTCTTTGGGATAACAAAAAATAATTCAAAGAAGAAATAAAATGAGTAAAACTTTGAAAAAACTTAATTATAGGGTAAAGGCAATGACTAGAGTAAAAAAGAACCTATTTAAACTTGACAAAAGGAACATTCTACTTGAAGTGGCAGCGAAGGCATGATTTCGAACTCTGAGCATGGTGGCTGTCTTTAGTGGTCAGCTCCATCCTAGCACTTGCTCTCAATGGATTTTGGTTGAGAAATAAGCAAATGACCCTACCCCGATTCCTTTGCCAACTCCCTGGAAGGAGACTGGAAAAAAGGGGAAGGGAAAAAACCTATTGATCTGTTTCTGTCAGCATCTCAGATGCACTGAAGGCAGCAGCCACAAGATGACAGCAGGGCTCTTTGGGGTAGAAACCCCGGGGAGTGGCTGGTGGTGCGCAGTGGTGAGTGGCTCCAGCAGCACAGCCACACAGGCAGTACCTCTCCTGCTTCTGGGCAGCAAGTGCTAACCAGGCTCCCACCAGAGGCAGTAGCAGCTCCCTGAACCTCTCTCACCCTTTTGCTTTCTTGTTCTCACAATGTCTTTGTAATCAATTCTACGTAGTAAGTCCCTATGTGTTAGAAATATCAGAGTGATTTCTTTTCACGTCATAAAAAAGGAAATATATTCCTTTCTACCAGTCTAAACAACAGTTCAGTAAGAAAAAAATTTTAAGTATTTTTTACCATTTAAATCAACCTTGACAGAAAACAAAAAAAACAAAAACCTATGTTTAACAAACAGCATGTAAATGTAAACAGAGTTGAAAATATTAAAGTTAGAGTTAATGTAAAGAAGCAGATGGAAGACCTGGAACTCTAAAGTTTACATCTTACAAGAGTTAAGAAATACTGGGTCACCCCTAGCAGTCCACTGGTTATGACTCCACCTTCCAATGCAGAGGGTGTGGTTCAATCCCTGGTTGGGGATTAGGATCCCACATGCTGCTTAGTGTGCCCCAAAATAACCAATTAATTAAAAAATAAAATTAAGAAATACTAAGTAAGGGTTATTAGAATAAAGAGAAGAATAAATATAGAGGCATGATAAATGAGAAACTATCAATAACAGTTTTATCTATGATAAGAAACTAGAAGAAACAACAGACGGGCACAGAGAAATTGGTGAGCCACATTCTCATGACCATATTAGAAACTTACCTAAAGTTAATAAACATCAACATAAACATGTTACTCACAGATTTGAGGATAATCACAGGATAAATTAAAAGAAACAAAAAAAGAAGGGCTAAAAGTGGTTGCCTTAGACCTTGGGAGATATCACAGGTTCATTTCCAGGCCACCATAATAAGGCAATAACGGAGTGGGGGGCAGGCAGTGGTTGCCTTTAGGGAGTAAAACTGATAGAAAGAGGCGATGGAGAAGTGACTTTCATCATAAGCTTTCTAGTATTACTTGATTTATTTAATCTGAAACAAGGCTTACCTTAATAAACAATTTTATTTTAGTCATCTAATAAAAAATGTTTAATAAAACAGAAAAATATTTAGGATGCTAATTATAAGGTATAGACATATTCATTGATTTTGACCTAATTAAGAGGATTTGAAAATCTTTCAAGTTAATAGAAAACTGCAAAATTATTATTCATTACACAAATCAGGTAATTAGTTCCAATACTAGTAAACAAATCTCATGAATCTATCTGTTCTGAGGATAAGAAGCCTCTGTTAGCTATCAACTAGTTACTTTTAGATTAAGTAGCTCTGTTCACAATGAGAATACAAAGTATCATTAGACTTCAAAGTGTAAAATCAAATGGTATATTTATTTGCACTAATTACCATGAATATGACAGGTCAAGCTTTTCAGAACTTCATAGTCATGCACAAATTAAATATGTAAAATACAATATCCTTTTAACTGGTCTTCCATGAGAGAGGATAAAAAGCCACATTGATTTCTCAAGATTTACCTTGATCTGGAATAAAATTTTAAAGCCACAAAAAATGGTTTGGGCAGCACTTACATATCAAAGGGACTGAAAGGTATGAAAACATTTTAATTTTATAAAATAATCAGTCCTCATGAGAAGAAAAGATCAAAAGAAATATTCCAAAGATGTTTTTACATTTGTCCCTTGACATGATTGACTACTACAATTTTCTTTTATATAAAGCACACCTTCCTTAAAAAAAATTACAATTCTTTCAAACATTTTTTCACTGATTCACAAACTCTTTGTGAATTTTCTTTTTCAGTCAACCTAGTACTTACCATTTCTATAATAATGAACTAAAGCACGTGAGCAAATAATCAGTTGTTAAAGTATCATGAAATTGTGAAAAAAGTAAGTAGGAAAATCCCCTTAACATCTCATCCTCATACCTCACACTCGTAGCTCTATTGCTGAGATGGGAGTAGGGGGTAGATGTCCTCCAGTGAGCTTAGTAGCATTAGGCAATACTAAATAACAAGTGTGTCTGTATCTCTTTTGTATTCCACTATCACAGGTAAACATCCATCTAGGAT
The DNA here is from genome assembly GCF_014754425.2 of Oryx dammah. NCBI lineage: Eukaryota > Metazoa > Chordata > Mammalia > Artiodactyla > Bovidae > Oryx > Oryx dammah. Next base: position 48,619,565 of record NW_024070188.1, on the reverse strand, counting down.
ACCCATTATTATACTCCTAAAATCAAAATGAGCAGTCATATTTCATATGGAATATCAAATAATGCTCCTAAGCAGTTCTTTGTTACCTCTCCTTATTTATCGTGCTTTGTACTATACACAATTTTACTACATCTCTTACTACATCTTAAAGCCGCTTCAAGGTCAAGAATTGGCCTTTTGGCTGAGATCGCAGACGGTAAAGCGTCTGTCTACGATGTGGGAGACTTGGGTTCGATCCCTGGGTTGGGAAGATTCCTTGGAGAAGGAAATGGCAATCCACTCCAATACTACTGAACAGAGGAGCGTGGTAGGCTACAGTCCATGGGGTAGCAAAGTGTTGGACACGACTGAGCAACTTCACGTTCACGTACAGTGTCTTATATTGTCTTTGAGATCCTCTAATTCCTAAAGTAGCACGGTTATCTAGTAAAGCAATAAATGTTGTTTCTTCAAAGATACAGATTTTGCCATTAAGTGAAAGTGAATGTCGCTCAGTCGTGTCCGACTCTTTGAGACCCAATGGACTATACAGTCCATGGAATACTGCAGACCAGAATATTGGATTGGGTAGCCTTTGCCTTCTCCAGGGTTATCTTCCCAACCCAGAGATTGAACTCAGGTCTCCCACACTGCAGGCAGATTCTTTACCAGCTGAGCCACAAGGGAAGCCCATTAAGTGAAAGGGGCAAGGCAATTCCAATTACCATCACAAAGCGATTTGAGGGAAACCAGATAGTTTTCCATAGTTTATAACAGAAGAGAATATATCATATCCATTTATATGGAGGATCAGGTGGTTTTTTTATCACTGTTTATATATATATATATGTAACATATATGAGGAAACAATGGAAACAGTGAGAGATTTTATTTTGGGGGCTCCAAAATCACTGCAGATGGTGACCACAGTCAGGAAATTAAAAGACGCTTGCTCCTTGGAAGAAAAGCTATGACCAACCTAGACAGCAAATTAAAAAGAAGAGACATTACTTTGCCAACAAAGGTCCGTCTAGTCAAAGCTATAATTTTTCCAGTAGTCATATAGGGATGTGAGAGTTGGATTATAAAAAAAGCTGATCACCGAAGAACTGATGCTTTTGAACTATGGTGTTGGAAAAGACTCTTGAGAGTCCCTTGGACTGCAAGGAGATCAAACAGGTCAATCCTAAAGGAAATCAAACCTGAATATTCATTGGAAGGACTGATGCTGAAGCTGAAACTCCAATACTTTGGCCACCTGATGCAAAGAACCAACTCATTTGAAAAGACCCTGATGCTAGGAAAGATTGAAGGCAGGAGAAGGGGACGACAGAAGATGAGATGGTTGGATAGCATCACCGACTTGATGGACATGGGTCTGGACTTAATGGATATGATGGACACCAGTCAGTCCGGGAGCTGGTGATGGACAGGGAAGCTTGATGTGCTGCAATCCATGGGGTCGCAAAGAGTCGGACACAACTGAGCAACTGAACTGAATGTGTGTGTATACATATATATATATATATCACTTAATATATATTTTATCACTGTCAATATATTTTTTCTCCTCATATATTTGACTTCTATAGCATAGCTCTATTTAAATACATATATATTTAAGAATATTAACAAAAGAGATTTTTATTAATGTTTCAAAGTTTCAGATGCTCATTACCCCTAGAATATGGACAACCACAAATTTTAACCAGGGACTGCTCTTATGTTTGCAACACAGGTTTTACCTGTGTATGTTCTGTTTAGCTCTAAGAATTTTTGAGCCAAATTTGGTAATGAATTCAGTTGATTTTCTATTTTTAAGTAGCATTTCAGAGATAGTATCTCTGTTAGTAAGTAGTAACTCTCATATTAATAAGTAGTTTAATTAAAGAAATTAATATTTAAAGGTCCTTTTTATCCTTTAGTAAGTCCTAAAGATGTGACTAGCTGACATCTATTTCAAAAGTTTGCTTCTAAAGTATTAGACTGCTTTTGTCCTATACCCACTTTTATTCTTGTACAGTAACTACCCCACAACCTAAGAGAATTTTGAATAGATTCTGGGAAACTAAATGATGATTACCAAGTGAAAATGATTGCCCAGGGAGTCTTACACTATGGTAACAATAACATTTATTAAACATCATGCTAACAACATTTGATACAAATCTCCTTTAATCAATTAATGGACAAATCCTCAGCTATATCCTTAACCCAATGGCTGGCTAAACATTGCTCTTGGAGAAGGAAATGGCAACCCTCTCCAGTATTCTTGCCTGGAAAATCCCAGGGACGGAGGAGCCTGGGGGGCTACAGTCTATAGGATCACAAAGAGTTGAACATGACTGAGCAACTACACTTTGAATTTCAAACACTTCTCTGGTTTAGATCACTGATTTTTAAACTGTGCTCACTCAACAGGGCACTAAGGGCAGTGGCTCCTGGACTCGGCTAGAAATCTGAAGTAACTGGGGTGCTTCTGAAGACCAAATTCTCAAAGCCAACTAAAGCCTACTGAATTTGGATCTCTAGATTTTTTCTCTTTTTTTTTAAAAAAAAGAAAAGCTTACTATGATGGTAATAGGGGCTTCCCAAGTGGCTCAGTGGTAAAGAATTCGTTTGCCAATGTGGGAGCCACAGGGTTGGGAAGATGCCCTGGAAGAGAGTATGGCAATCCACTCCAGTTTTTTGCCTGGAGAATCCCATGGATAGAGGAGCCTGATGGACTACGGTGCATGTGGCTGCAAAGAGTGAGACATGAGTGAGCGACAGAACACACGCACACATGATGGTAATACTACCACAATGGTGAAAATGGAAGTGTTCGCCGCTCAGTCTTGTCTAACTCTTTGTGACCCCCATGGACAGTAGGCCACCAGGCTCCTCTGTCCATGGGATCCTCCAGGAAAGAATACTGGAATGGGTTGCCATTCCCTTCTCCAGGGGATCTTCCCAACCCAGGAGTCTCCTGCGTTGCAGGCAGATTCTTTACCGTCTGAGCCACCACTGTAAACCAAACATCCAGCAGCCTTTGGGACATGCTATCCTAAAAAGTTCCATGGTGACCTTAAGAGGCCATCCAGAATACAACTCCACATGCTGCCCCAAAATGTTCAACAACCAAAGCAGCCCCACTTTTGTCTACTTCAAAAATGGTAAGTAAGATGTGAGCTTAGAGAAGGAGTAAGAGTAAAATGAGTTCCACTACTTTCTTTTTTTAACCAATTTACTACCAGATATCATCAACTATAGCTTTACATCAATAAACAGTGTTTCTGATCAACTTCTAATCACTCCTTGTTTGTCTCCCTTCTCCATGAAGGGAACAAAAGAAAGGAACACAGGAGTTATGGCTTTCTTGTGTTGCTCCCAGATGCAAAAAAACTGGCCTTGCATCCTGACAGTATTAATAGTTCTAATGAAACTGTTAAAAAACAGGACTGGAGTCTTCAAATAATGAAACCTGGTCATTTGAAATATGGTGCTAAATTTTCATTTAGTTTCAAAATGAGCTAACTATATAATGAAGAAAAACAACATTAAATCATATCTTAGAAGCCCAAATTCTAAAATACAGAACAATGAAGGGGGAAAAAAAGAAAGCTACAGAAGACCAATGCTGTACTGCCAATTTTGCCTCTATCTAGTTACAAGATTAAAGCAAATATTCTATTTTCTGGATTCCACCCCCTCAAATATATCCACAGACACACTCACTTCAGTTCAGTCACTCAGTCATCTTCGACTCTTTGCATTCCCATGAACCGCAGCACGCCAGGCCTTCCTGTCCATCACCAACTCCTGGAGTCCATCCAAACCCATGTCCATTGTGTCGGTGATGCCATCCAACCATCTCATCCTCTGTCGTCCCCTTCTCCTCCTTCCTTCAATCTTTCCCAGCATCAGGGTATTTTCAAATGAGTCAGCTCTCCACATCAGGTGGCCAAAGTACTGGAATTTCAACATCAGTCCCTCCAATGAACACCCAGGAGTGATCTCCTTTAGAATGGATTGGCTGGATCTCCTTGCAGTCCATGGGATTCTCAAGAGTCTTCTTCAACACCACAGTTCAAAAGCATCAATTCTTCGGTGCTCAGCTTTCTTTATAGTCCAACTCTCACAACCATACATGACCACTGGAAAAACCATAGCCTTGACAAGATGGACCTTTGTTGACAAAGTAATGTCTCTGCTTTTTAATATGCTGTCTAGGTTAGTCATAACTTTCTTTCCAGATGATCAACAATGAAATCAGACTGATTATATCCTTTGCAGCCAAAGATGAAGAGGCTCTATATAGCCAGCAAAAACAAGACCAGGAGCTGACTGTGGCTCAGATCATGAACTCCTTATTGCCAAATTCAGAATTAAATTGAAGAAAGTGGGTAAAACCACTAGACACATTCAGGTATGACCTAAATCAAATCCCTTACGAATATACAGTGGAGGTGAGAAATAGATTTAAGGGACTAGATCTGATAGATAGAGTGCCTGATGACTATAAACGGAGGTTCGTGATATTGTCCAGGAGACTGGGAGCAAGACCATCCCCAAGAAAAAGAAATACAAAAAAGCAAAATGGCTTTCTGAGGAGGCCTTATAAATAGCTGTGAAAAGAAGAGAGGTAAAAGGCAAAGGAGAAAAGGAAAGATATCCCCATTTGAATGCAGAGTTCCAAAGAGTAGCAAGGAGAGGTAAGAAAGCCTTCCTCAGTGATCAATACAAAGAAATAGAGGAAAAGAACAGAATGGGAAAGACTAGAGATCTCTTCTAGAAAATTAGAGATACCAAGGGATACCATCTTTACATTTCATACAAAGATGGGCTCGATAAAGGACAGAAATGGTATGGACCTAACAGAAGCAGAAAATATTAAGAAGAGGTGGCAAGAATACACAGAAGAACTGTACAAAAAAGATCTTCATGACCCAGATAATCCCAAAGGTGTGATCACTAACACTCACCTAGAGCCGGACATCCTGGAATTTGTAGCCAGGTGGGCCTTAGGAAGCATCACTATGAACAAGGCTAGCGGAGGTGATAGAATTCCAGTTGAGCTATTTCAAATCCTGAAAGATGACGCTGTGAAAGTGCTGCACTCAATATGGCAGCAAATTTGGAAAACTCAGCAGTGGCCACAGGACTGGAAAAGGTCAGTTTTCATCCTAATCCCAAAGAAAGGCAATCACAAAGAATGGTCAAACTACCACACAATTGCACTCATCTCACACGCTAGTAAAGTAATGCTCAAAATTCTCCAAGCCAGGCTTCAGCAATACGTGAACTGTGAACTTCCAGATGTTCAAGCTGGTTTTAGAAAAGGCAGAGGAACCAGAGATCAAATTGCCAACATCTGCTGGATCATCGAAAAAGCAAGAGGGTTCCAAAAGAACATCTATTTCTGCTTTATTGACTATGCCAAAGCCTTTAACTGTGTGGATCACAATAAACTGTGGACAATTCTTAAAGAGATGGGAATACCAGACCACCTGACCTGCCTCTTGAGAAACCTGTATACAGGTCAGGAAGCAAGAGTTAGAACTGGACATGGAACAACAGACTGGTTCCAAATAGGAAAAGGAGTACATCAAGGCTATATACTGTCACCCTGCTTATTTAACTTCTATGCAGAGTATATCATGAGAAACGCTGGGCTGGAGGAAGCACAAGCTGGAATCAAGATTGCCGGGAGAAATATCAGTAACCTCAGATATGCAGATGACACCACCCTTATGGCAGAAAGTTAAGAAGAACTAAAGAGCTTCTTGATGAAAGTGAAAGAGGAGAGTGAAAAAGTTGGCTTAAAGCTCAACATTCAGAAAACTAAGATCATGGCATCTGGTCCCATTACTTCATGGGACACAGATGGGGAAACAGTGGAAACAGTGTCAGACTTTATTTTGGGGGGCTCCAAAATCACTGCAGATGGTGATTGCAGCTATGAAATTAAAAGATGCTTGCTCCTTGGAAGGAAAGTTATCACCACAAAAACACTAAGTCTCCCTAGAAGAGTTCACAAATTAAAAATCCTTTCCAGGCATAGCTTTATTTACAAGTGAGTTTCTAAATATTAGATACAATGTTATGGCCCTTATACTTATTAGGAAATACTTATTAGGAAATAAGACAGGAAATAAATTCTTATTAAATGCAATATTCAGTCAAAGTTGTTATATATCAGAAAAAAAACTACTTACTTCAAGATCAAAAGAAAATTAGGGCTAAACAGAAATTTACCTGCTCTGATATCTTCCCTCAAGAGGAACTAAAAACCAGCTAAGTGAACACATCTAAATTATAGCAGTGTAACATCACTGAATTGTTAATAATTTGATTTACTCATTCTGTTCCTAAACAGCATAAAATATCATCTCTTTGTAGCTCATTGAAAATTATTCCAGAGATATCTAAAACCTCTTTAATATTCCTCTCAGTATATAAAACTTTTCTAGTGTAGCATCTCATTATCCTATCCACGTTATTCCTGTCTGAACATTCAGTTTCACTCACTGGAATAAACATCTGCTACAAACATTATTAATGAGATAACATATCAAAGGATCCAAGCAAGTTACTAACTTCCTGGGGTAATTACACTGTTCTCTATAAAAACCATTAGAGCAGTAACTACGTTCAGAAGCTCCCTGAACATATTATAAATGGTTTATCTACATAACAGCTATTTCTACAAGTCACCAAGTATTTGTCAGGACAAGTATAGCATGACTACATGTCTAGCACTCAATTAAAACAAAGGCAGAGGACATTTTTATGAGAAAAAAAAAATTACAATTTACATTTCAAATGTATACATTTAGTGAATTGCTTATATAAAAACTCAAAACCAGAAGTTAAGCAATAACTACAATGAATTGTGTATTCAATTTTTCTTAAAGCAAGAATGCTTGTATATATATATATTACATATACATATATATATATATGCACACACATATAATACACATACATCAGAAGTATGTGTGAAAATATCAGTAGCTATCTTCTACAGAGTGTCCGCCATATGCTAATTGTTTGGAATTACTTTATTTAATCCTTTTACATCAAATCTATTGGGTAATGGATTGCCATTATCTTACATGAATCCAGACATTTTTCTTAGGGTCATCTAGCTTTATCCTACCCTATGTGTCATGTTTTTTGAAATATGCTGCTGCTGCTGCTGCTGCTGCTTTTGACTAAATGCTTTACATTTTTGTTTGGAAATTAATGTGACAGAGAGTTGTCATATTTAAAACCTCAAAAATTTCACAACCATCACAAATGTTCCCATAACTTTCATGAGAAGACATTGACAGCCTTTCAATGATTAATTGATCCAATAAACATTTACTGAGTGCCCTTCACGTGCCAGGCACTATTCTGGGCACTGAGGACACAGTGGTTAGAAAGACAAAAGTCTCAGTTCTCGTAAGGTTTGCTTTCATTATGGCTATCAATTCATTAAAAGACTTTTGCTTATCTATACAAATTATTCCCATAGCATTACATACTTCTTATGGCAAATATACTTTGAGTTCTTTTCTTTTACTTCATTATTGGTATTACAATAGTAGTTATAAAAATATTAACAGTAAAATTAAGTTATATCCACTCCATATCTCCATAGGTATCTTTTAAAGTCACCACAAAGTTAAATGTAGATGAAGACAGTATGATAAAAAAGATATAGTTATTTTGACATTCAAAAACTGTCATAAAAATCAAATGCAACTTATATCATCTTCAAAATAATCTTTAAAAACTAAAATATGAAAACAGGATCTTAAAGAGATTATTTTCTTTCCCATTTTTACTGCAGCATTATTCATAATAGGCAAGATATGAAAATAACCTATCCACCAACAGATGAATAAAAATAATGCATGTAAGTATATATATATATATTTTTAATGTATATTATACGCACACACACAATGGAATATTATTCAGCCATGAGAAAAAACCCTGTCACTTGTGACAACATGGAACTTGAGGACATCAGTTAAATGGAATAAGGCAGAAAAAGACAAATACTGTAAGATGTCACTTATATGTGGAATCTAAAAAAGCCAAACTCACAGAAACCGAAACTGGAATGGTAGTTACCAAGGGATGAGAGGGTGGGAAAAATGAGGAGATACTAATCAAAGGATACAAGCTGCCAGGTATAAGACAAATAAGTTTTGATGATCTAATGCACAACATGCTGATTATAGTTACTACTGTGTTTACATACTTGAAAATTGCTAACAGATAGATCTTAAATGTTCTCACCATCGAAAAGAAATGGTTATTATGGAAGTGACAGAAGTGTTAGTTAACACCATAGCAGTAACCATTTTGCAATATATGTGTACCAAATCAACAATTTGTACACCTTAAACCTGCTTAATGCCATGTCAAATTGTATCTCAACAAACCTGGAAAAAAACTAAAATAACTAAAATATACATATATATGTATATATGAAAGTGAAAGTGAAGTTGCTCAGTCACGTCCAACTCTTTGCAACCCCATGGACTGTAGCCTTCCAGGCTTCTCCATCCATGGGATTTTCCAGGCAAGAGTACCTAGAATGGGTTGCCATTTACTTCTCCAGGAGATTTTCCCAACTCAGGGCTCAAACCCGGGTCTCCTGCGTTGCAGGCAGACTCTTTACCTTCTGAGCCACGAAGGAAGCCCCATATTCACACACATATATGTGCATTCATGCTAAGTCTCTTCAGTTGTGTCCAACTCTTTGTGACCTTATTGACTGTAGTCCACCAATCTCCTCTGTCCATGGGACTCTTCAGACGAGAATACTGGGGAAGGCTGCCATGCCCTCCTCCAGGGAATCTTCCTGATCCAGGAATCAAACCTGTATCTCCTGCATTGCAGGTGGATTCTTTTACTGCTGAGCTGCTGGGGAAGCCCATACACATACTACATACAGTCTAATTATTCTAAAATATTTTCATTATGAAAAAATTAATGACTTCTATATTAATATCTGTTAAAGTAGTTACTTCAATTGGTATAAAATTTGCTGAATGAATAAATACATATATAGCAAAGCCATATAAAATAGACTACAATCGAGAAAAAGTTAACTGGTATTGAGGAAGCATAAAATTTTTACTAATCAATACTTTCAAACTTAGGAATATGAAATGTGAAGCTAAGCTCTGTTGTAAGAATAGAATCTTAAGAGTGGATAAAATTACAAAAAGTATTAGTAAGGATTAACAGAAAAAGAAAAACTATCAAAGGAATAAAATACAGAATGAATCAGGGGACTTGGTAATTTTTAGATTATAAACTCATAATACATCTATTAATTTTAGAAGTGCCCAACAACCATTAAAGACAAAGTGGTAGGCAACAGACATACCAAAAGTACAATATTATTAAGAAAAAATACTTTCAGATTTAAATTTAATCTGAAACCAAATATTTTAAGAATGAAAGAGATAACTGTAGTAGACAACTAAGAATACTAGCAAAACAAAAACTATACAATATATGAAACAGTTTATTTTGCTGTTCATGTCACTCCCAAAAGTACAAACCTTCTCTCACAACAAAGCAATATTCTTCAAGAATTTGGGTTATTTAGTATAACTTTTCTTTTTCAGAAGTCTAACTTACCGAGTACCATCTGCTTTCCAGCTTACTTTATATGGCTTCTGCTCCAAAAGTTTAATGTTTTGCTTGTCCATGGAAACAGGCTGTGCTCCAGGGAATCCAGACCTTAATGAAGATCACTGTATCACTATTATGGCTGGTATCCATACAAAGCCATACATGTCTTAAACCAATCTCACATGAGTCACACATGTAGCACAATGGTCTCCCAATCATGAAATTAACATCAGTTGGAGTAATATCAGCTTTCACAAGAATGCTAACAAAATGTTATCATTTTCTTGACATTTTAAAATGTGAGTTAACAAGATCCTAAATGCCACTATGAATTATGACTACTGGGCTAATTTTTAAATATTAACATACATGATCTAAATAGTAAAGCATATATATTTACAAGTCAGGAAGAAGTCTTGCCTTAATTATCTTACATTGCTCTAGGCCCCATACTTCATCATGACACTGCCAACTTGGCATAACTCTGCAGGGTTGGCAAGTTTCTGCTCAAAAGATGCCCAGAAGTGACAAAATAGGAGACATTTAGGTCAAGATTAAGGTACACTGGCAAGGGTTTAACAGAACACTAAAACTGACATCACTTCATCATCATTTGCAGTTTTCAGTTAAATTATTTCTAGTTGATTGATCTGTATGTACCAGTCCAAAAGTTCTTTATATTAGGAATTTTTAACAATAACCCTATTTCATCATGTTCTAACTGTAAAGTTTTCTGCCACAGATGGCAAAAACCAACAGGAATGACCACAGACCAAGACCTGGGAGCAACAGATAAGAGCCGTGAACTCTCTCCTGAATACTCTGCTATGAAATGTCTTATGAATATCTTCAAGTCATGGTAAGGGGTAGAGTATATTTAAAGCTGATTCTTCTAGGTTTCTGATGACAGAAAAACTGGAAAGGGAGGCTCATTCAAGTTTCACCTCTTCTTCCTTAATAAAATCATAAGGGCAACCAAAACTCTAATCAGCAACAGTAGAATCAAATCCACAAAACAAATACCAGAAGGTAACAACAGTAATTTTCTATTCCTCTAGAGAAGACATGTGAATCATCGAATTTTGACTCAAAAATCTAGTTATTACACTGTTTATCTTGAGAAAAATCTGATAAACTTTTGCTTGACGAATTCTATGTAAACACAGAAATTTCATGGAGCAAAGAAGCTATGTCACTGTTTGCATTAATGTTAAGTACTGTAGAGTAAGAATAAATTTTATTTAAAACTTTAATTAAAATTTAAAATGCTTATTACCCTTCCCAGCCACAGAATTGATGACACTTCTGCTGTACCTCTCCTAACTTTGGCTGAGTTGTTACTTGAGTTACACCTTTAACAGTTACACCCTCCAAAAAAATAGCACCCTGAAAATAAAAGGAAAAGAAAAATATATTAGAGTTCAAATCTATCTACAAAGACTAGACGGAATGATAAATTCATTTATTTTCAGAAATCTGAGTAAATATATGCAACAAATAGTCTGCTACAGGAGGTTCTGTAGACTTCTCTGGGATTGTACACTAGTTTTCCTTAATCCAGCATATGATTTTCAATGTACATATACAGCCCAGTGTCTATATCATGCTATCAAAGCAACCGTGGTCACTACTCAGGAATCATAACAGCAATAATAACTTATCTACCATTTACTCAGTTATGCAAAGTACCTGGCATTTTGCAGTTTCTCTAACCTTTATTTAACAATTCTGAAAATCAGACTGCATTACATTTATTTCATAAATGAACAAATGAGGCATAAAGATTTTATGCAATTTATTCAAATGGTAAAAAAGAATTTGAACCCAGGTCTAAACTATACCATTCACCAATGATTCCCAATGAAGAGGATGGGAAGTTGTGTCACTAATGGAGCTTGGATTTTGAGATACACACCTACAATATATACCTTTGTAAACTAGAATAAGACTATAACAGTAGACAAAATGGCTAAGCTATAGTCACTGGATGTATCAACATAAAAACTAAATATTACTCATCACTGAATTTTTTTTTAATACAAAAGCTTTTGTTTTATTGTTTAACAAACATACACAGGATTCAGTAAAGGTTACTAACTAAATGCGATCGAACGCGTACATTCTCCACCGCTTTGACCCACACAACTTCTAAATGATTTCCAGCTAACCAGTTAGGATTGAACATTTCGTACTTTTTATTGCTCAGTCGCTCAGTCCTGTCCAACTCTTTTGCAACCCCATGGACTGCAGCCCGCCAGGCTCCTCTGTCCATGGGATTTCCCAGGCAAGAATACTGGAGTGGGTTCCCATTTCCTTCTCCATCATCCCTGAAGTTTTAATCTAAATCCTTTAACTCAGAACTACAGAAAATGTATTATTGTATTTCATAGCAAATATACTTTTAAAATATCACAGAGAAGTGAAGCAGATGGAGAATTTATGTATCAAATAAAGAACACTCCTGGAAATTTCAGACACTAAAAAAATAGTCTAGATTCATGTTACAATTACTTTGCAACCCATAAGAGGGCTGGCATCAGTCTCAAGAAAAATCTATAAAACAGCTAGAGAGCTGTTAACATAATTAAGGAATAAAAAATATGGTCTGCAAACTGCAATGATCAATCTTCTGGCAAAGACTTGGCAAGCTGAACTATTTGGGAAGGGAAAAAAAGAATGCAATGTTTAGTACATACACATCTAGAAGAGTCCTAGGTCAAATCTGTAAGAGTCCTAGGTCAATCCACCAGACACTGATCCTACTTTTTGCCCCTAGTTCTGAATCATATTTTATAGTCATTTAAAATGTCATCTACTTTGTTTTCCTTCAAGGGAGTTTCCATGAGCCAAAGGATCAAAGAGTACCATTCCTCTCCTATTATACCATAACCTCTCTTTATCAGCCAATGAAGTTTCTGTTTTAGAATCATTTCTCCATTAAATATAATAACTAAAAAGAGTATTTTCAAAGGAAAACTTAATCAGGTGGTTGTTTTTTCAACATGTTTAGTTACTGAGATACTCAAATAACTTCAATATCCTGATAAAATTATATCTTGTATATATTAATTAAAAAACGAAAGCATCTTTACTCTGAAAGTACTAATAGCATGGAAGTTTCACATGAAGAAGGTATCCAGTTTCACTTATGAGCATGTATTTCCTAAGCAAAGGCAAAAAATCAATGATAATTTCTGAAAAGCAAAGGTCAAATTAGCATAAATTAATCCTAAAAACACAAACACTACATTTGAAGAAGCTAAATTTAATTGAACAGAATAAATAAATATTGAGCCTCAGTACAAAGAACTAATCACTCTTGGCTCTCTGTTAACTATCTTCAATCTCAACTAACATAAAAGAAAAATGAAAGTTTTCTAACCATGAACTTGCCAATTAATTACATCCACACCTGTCATGCCTATCAACCACACTGCTGACATTACCCAAAATTCAACTCTCCAGTCACCTTTCCTCTCTGATGGTCTTGTCCTCACTGCTTCTGAGCCCCTTCTTGGTTCATCTTATCATTAGTCACCTTTCCAATGTAAACCCTGGAATCTCCTTTTCATAAATAACCTTCCCTTGTAAGCTTAACCTTTTTCACGAACACCCTGTACCCTGTGTCTTCATTGGAAGCTAGCTCTCTACCAAGAAAACCACTCACTTTTCTCTTAAGTGAAAACCACTCATTCTCTCACTGCCCAAGTCCTATTCTGCTGCTGCTAAGTCACTTCAGTTGTGTCCGACTCTGTGCGACCCCATAGATGGAAGCCCACCAGGCTACCCCATCCCTGGGATTCTCCAAGCAACACTGGAGTGGGTTGCAATTTCCCTCTCCAATGCATCAAAGTGAAAGTGAAGTCGCTCAGTTGTATCCAACTCTTAGCGACCCCATGGACTGCAGCCTACCAGGCTTTTCCATCCATGGGATTTTCCAGGCAAGAGTACTGGAGTGGGGTGCCATTGCTTTCTCCGATAGGGTAGTGTAAACAACCCTCTTATATCCTCACTGCTCTCCTGGCCTCTTTCTATAGCTCCTCTTCCATTCAGGCTAACTCATTCAGCCATTAGCAGAATCAAGTAGGGCAGATAACCACTGTGGCTGGTTACATAAAAGCTCTCTTTGTGGATGGGATGCCTTCCCCACCCACAAGGAAATAGGCAGCTGAAATTTACTGAGGAAAAATCACCATCTCAGTGCAAAGGATGAGACTTCCCTACTCTTGTTAAAGACCTACTTCTATCTGCTCATGAACTCCATTTCCTTCAGTCTCCTCAGAAATTGCTCTACCATTTCTTACGCTATGATTTCAGGTTATTTTCAACTTCACTGATTCCACTAGTTCCTTATCCTCAAGTAATAACTATGCTTGGAGCCTTTCCCGAATATGTCTGCATCAAGCAATCACCCTCAGTCTCCCTTTTTGCTCATAATTAAACTGCTCGAATAGTGTTCACCAGTGTGTAGAAAAGAGTTAACATAACAGGACTGCTTGCCAGGTGGGCCTCTGGATGGCATCTGGGAAACGACTTTCACTGTTCTTGGTCAACTGATAAGACTGGGTCATCATGCCTAAACTACCTGTACAGACAATAAAACTTATGCTGAACAAATGCTTTGCTTCTGGGATTCTGGAATACTGATACATGCTAGGTACATGCTGTATGCATGACGAACCATAAATAAAAACCTTAGGCACTGAGACTCTAACAAGCTTCCCTAGACAGCAACATCACACACACGCTGCTGCATTTCCACTGCTGTGGGGAGAGTGAGCTCTGTATGGTTCCCTGTGGGAAGGGGAGAGTATAAGGAAGCCTGCACATGGACTCCTCAAAACTCCACTTCTTTTTTCCCCTTTTGATCTGGATATTCTTAGTACATTGATGCACTATATCTTAGCTCTGAGTACAACTAAGTATATACTGAGTTCTAGCAAATTTTCAAAAGCGGGGCGGTACTGTGGACCCTGAACACAACTGTCTCCTTTTTCTCACCTCCCATCTTAAGAAAGATGACTACTGTGACCTAGCTCTACTGTACCACAGAAAATAATCCTCAGAAAGACATTTCCTATCCTTACCATATTTGTTCCCTCTGTGACTTTTCATACTATTAAATCATTCACACAGGTCACTACCTAAAACTCTAAACTATTCCTCATATTTCTTTGTCCTTTCATGCTACATCCAGGAAAAATTTCTTAGCTGGATCTTCCAGTTTGATAATCTCCTCCAGACTGCTAACTTCAGGCTGCTATCAAACCCACCTCCTGATTTTTTTCTTTATTATTATCATTTCCAAGTTCTCTAACTAGTTCTTCTTCATAATAGCCTGCCATTATTTTATGGCTTGATGCCCTCTCTTGTCTTCTAAAGAAATGTTCTGTTTGCTGCTTATAAACTATTCCCTCTGGTGCTAGCTAAAAGGAATGAGGTAGTTCTGTATGTACTAAGAAAAGATATCCAAGTGGGAAAAAAAAAAGCTAACATTAAATTCATTTATGTTAACAACGGATAGGGGGAGTCAGGTTAAACTGAATAAATGTATGTAAATGCATAGAAAAAGTCAGTATCTAGAAGTATAATCAAAAAGTAGAGTGGAAGTGGGAATAAAGAGATAACTTCTAACCCTATATACACTTCCAGATTTTCACACTTTTATTTTACAAAGAGAACTGAACTTTAAGTCACTTGTGGACTCTCTAAAAGAGATAGGTAACTAGACAGGTAAGTAAAAGGGAAGAAATTCTTTTAAGATGATAAAACTGCTAGTGGTAGGATGAAAACTGAAAGATTGTTTCCAAACTTTCTTTAATGTAAGATATTATTTTATAAATAAAAAATATTTAACAATTTTAATATTTACTAACTATGATCTGAAAAGAAGAAAAACCTACTAAAGTACATAAGGCTTTAGAGTTTTCTTTTTTCATGACTCTACCTTTGGAAGTATAAATACAAATATTCTTGAAATCCACCATGTCTTCAATGTCAGTCAGAGATCAAACCTAATTGCTTCTTCCAAAAACAGAGAAGGGAAGCTTGCTGCTTTTGGCAATGGCAGACTAGCTTATTTAGACCAATGGTGCAGCCATGAGAAAACATTACAAAAGAAGTTAAAAAGTACCTGTTTTAAGACATCAGAGAATTATAAAGGTGTTAAGGACCTGAAGCCAAGAACTTAGAAAGAATGGAATTCCAGAGAGATGTGCTAGACAGCTGGCATAATTTTTCTCCTCTAGGATTTTCATCTATAGGCACTGTTTCAAAAACTGTAGCTGAGAGGGTAAGAAACTGAACAGAACTTTCAGCATTTATCACAAGAATAAGAAAACAAAAACTAGAGTACCAGGCCATCAAGGAGGAGAGGTCATGCTTTATTTTCCAGGCTTTCAGTTCTAATTCCCAGAGGACCACACTCTGGGAATTGGGGTGAACCAAAATCAGACCAGCTCTCAAACTAAAGCCCAGCTTTTAACAGTTCAATTCCAAACTGAGTTAAGATTCTCTACTCCTATCTTGTGTAGGAACAAAAGTAAATCTTCTCTGAAGGAAGATAACAGGGTACGGAGCCGCAAACCATTTCCGTAATTTTTCATACATAATATCTAGCTAGCAGAAATACCCAGGTAGGAAGAAAGAAAAAAAAAACTACAACTGACTAGAAATCAAAGGACACAAGAAGAAAAACAAAAAAAAGACCCAGAGGATAGCTGTACATCAGTTACCTCACATGGGCTTTCAAATAGGCTTAATAAATTCAAAAACCTAAATGACCCAAGATGCAGAATCCCAGTAGAGAACTGAAAGTTATTTTAATACTCAAGCTGAAATTCCAGAAGTGAAAGTAAAATAACTAAAATTAAGAACTCAATGGATAAATTTAACAGCAGCACAAACTTAAAACAGAGAATTAAAACACTTGGTCAGGAAAAAATATCCAGACTGAAAAAAATGAAACAAAAGGATAGAAAATATTGAAAAGAACATAGACAACATTTTAAGAAATAATAAAATATAAAAGGTCTATTGGGTAGAAGGAAAGAGGTGAAAAAATTGATTTAAAATAATATTTGAAGAGATAATAGCCAAGAATATCTAAAACTGATAAAAGAAAAATCCAACCATAGATTCAAGAATCACTGCAAGTAGGAAGCTAGAAAAATGCAAGAAAACCACAGGTAGAAACATCATAGTAAAACTGCTGAAAATCAAAACCAAAAAGAAATTACCTTCAAAGAAGCAACTTCTCAAAAGAAATGAATTACAGAATAATATGTTCAACGTGCCAACACAGAAGTCAAAAACCTGGGTTTCAAAGAACAACTGTTCTTCAAAAAGATGGAGAAATAAAGGCATTTTCACACGAATGTGAAATGTGTCACCTCATAATATATAAAGCAAAATCTAAGAGAACTATAAGGAGAAATAGGTAAATCCATAATCATAGTGAGGAATTTTTAAATACTCCTCTTTGTAACTGACAAAACAAAACAGGAGAAACCAGGTTTGGGTTTGCTTTTATTTTATGTCATTTTTTTTCCCCTAAAAAAACATGCACTTCTCATGCACTTCTTATGCCACTGGAGCTCTTTTGTAAAAATAAGGATTTAATGGTACTTAACTGAATATTTTTAAATGAATATAATTTTTAAAACATTTCTGCTGGCAAAGAAAAATAAATGCTGCAAACTTAACTCATTCTGTAAAATCAGTTCAGTTCAGTTCAGTCGCTTAGTCATGTCCAACTCTTTGCGACCCCATACTGCAGCACACCAGGCCTCCCTGTCCATCACCAACTCCCAGAGCTTACTCAAATTCATGTCCTCAAGTCAGTGATGCCATCCAACCATCTCATCCTCTGTTGTCCCCCTCTCCTGCCCTCAATCTTTCCCAGCATCAGGGACTTTTCAAATGAGTCAGCTCTTCGCATCAGGTGGCCAAAGTATTGGAGTTTCAGTTTCAACATCAGTCCCTCCAGTGAACACCCAGGACTGATCTCCTTTAGGATGGACTGGTTGGATCTCCTTGCAGTCCAAGGGACTCTCAAGAGTCTTCTCCAATACCACAGTTCAAAACCATCAATTCTTTGGTGCTCAGCTTTCTTTATAGTCCAACTCTCCTATCCATACATGAGCACTGGAAAAACCATAGCCTTGACTAGACAGACCTTTGTTGACAAAGTAATGTCTCTAATTTGAATATGCTGTCTAGGTTGGTCGTAACCTTCCTTCCAAGGAGTAAGCGTCTTTTAATTTCATGGCTGCTATCACCATCTGCAGTGATTTTGGAGCCCAGAAAAATAAAGTCAGCCACTGTTTCCACTGTCTCCCCATCTATTTGCCATGAAGTGAGGGGACCGGATGCCATGATCTTCGTTTTCTGAATGTTGAGCTTTAAGCCAACTTTTTCACTCTCCTCTTTCACTTTCATCAAGAGGCTCTTTTCACTTTCTGCCATAAGGGTGGTGTCATCTGCATATCTGAGGTTACTGATATTTCTCCCGGCAATCTTGATTCCAGCTTGTACTTCTTCCAGCCCAGCATTTCTCATGATGTACTCTGCATAGAAGTTAAATAAGCAGGGTGACAATATACAGCCTTGACATACTCATTTTCCTATTTGAAACCAGTCTGTTGTTCCACGTCCAGTTCTAACTGTTGCTTCCTGACCTGCATACAGGTTTCTCAAGAGGCAGGTCAGGTGGTCTGGTATTCCCATCTCTTTAAGAATTGTCCACAGTTTATTGTGATCCACACAGTCAAAGGCTTTGGCATAGTCAATAAAGCAGAAATAGATGTTCTTTTGGAATGCTCTTGCTTTTTCGATGATCCAGCAGATGTTGGCAATTTGATCTCTGGTTCCTCTGCTTTTTCTAAAACCAGCTTGAACATGTGGAAGTTCACGGTTCACGTATTGCTGAAGCCTGGCTTGGAAAATTTTAAGCATTACTTTACTAGCGTGTGAGATGAGTGCAATTGTGCGGTAGTTTGAGCATTCTTTGGCATTGCCTTTCTTTGGGATTGGAATGAAAACTGACCTTTTCCAGTGAGCTGTTTAAACTTTTACACTTTTAAATACTAGATCATAATTCAAGAACACATTACGCATATGCTTCTAATTAATGTTACTCTTTAAAAATTCAGTTGAATTCCCTCATAAAAATGATATGAGAGGGTAATCATCTATGTGTTATGCTAGTAGACTTTCTTTAGAATATGATACTTATTTTTCCAGGTATGTGATTCAGTAATTTCAGATATAAATCCAGAAAATAAGTTAGATTAAAAAAATGTTATTTTTGAAATTAGTTTCATGTTTCAAAGCAATTTATACACTTGTTAGTGATGGCAGAATATTGAAGATTGAAATGTATACATATTAACAAAATGTTTTCCAAATAAGAAACTTTTAGTCCCAAATAATTATATTTTATGAGTTACATTTCAGGCATTTTCTTCCCTGCCTGTGAATCAATACCTACTAAGAAATGAGTTGTGAGGTTTACTGCTTACTACTCAACCATGGTATCCCACATACCTGAATGATTAACTTTATTAACAATTAATTACCACCACATTTTTCCCAACTTTCCCCTTTGGCCTACAACATATATTTCTATATGTACAGTCACAGCCAGCATTTTTCTTCTCAATATATCCACTATCCCACCAAGAAAAGAAGGTAACACCTAATGTTTTTTGTTAGGCCTTGTATTTCTAGAAGATTAATAGGAATTGCTTATTGAAGAAATAAGAGTCTTCTGAATTCAACTTTACAGAAAAATATGAAAGTGCCACCCATGGAAAGGAGAATTTATGTATAAAGTTATTTTAAATATGGGACAAGTTTGTAAAGCACTAGTAAAAATATTCACTTTATATTTAGTTGGAATCTCACATCTTTTGCAAAGAAACAATAAATTCTCAATCTAACATCTAACAGTTCTTTGGTTTACCTAAGAAACAAAAAAAGGAAAACTTTATATAACTGAAAATTTTTTGTAGAAAAGGCCACGATCCACGGCTATCAAGAATCTTTGGGAGGACAGGAAATTCTTCTCAATGCTTTGTGGTGACCTAAATGGGAAGTGAATCTAAAGAGGGGATAACTGTGTATGTATAAATGATTCACTTTGCTGTACGGAGGAAACGAATATAACATTATGAAGCAACTATACTCCATTAAAAATTAATTAAAAAAAAAAAAGTCTTTAGGGTACTTTCCTGGTGGTCCAGTAGTTAAGACTCCACACACTCACTGCCAAGGGTCTAGGTTCAATCCTCAGTTGGGGAACTAAGACCCCACAAGCCACGTGGTGCAGTCAAAAAAAAGTCTTTGGAAATAACAGATATAGAGAAACCTTACAAATCCAGCAAAACAAACATAGTCAACATTCTATTTGCATAAATCTCAATAAGCCTGTAGAGGAAAAAGGTAGACTATAATAATAGCTTTAAACATTACCAATTTTAAACGTTCTTTTCTCCTTTTACCAAAGGAGGCGCTTGACCCAGGTTCTGATTCCTTTTTTCCATCCTCGTCCTCATCTTCATCTTCATCATCCTCAAAACACCAATCTGGCAATAGAGGTGGGGGTGGTGCTTCCTCTATATCACCATAGCGACGAAAAAGTTCTTTCAAGTAATCACCCTTATAAATTCCTGGTGGTCTGGCTTGAGCAAAAGTAGCAACTGCTGCTTCAATACTATGGAAAATAAACACCATGCAATTTCCTCACTACTCTCCATTTATGCAGATTTATCAAAATTCTCTTATTATATTTAAGGCTATTATAACAAAGTATAATAGTTTTCATAAAATGTGTACATCACAATCCCTTCTCTCAAGGGATTCAATCTACCAAGACAAATCATTCTGAAACAGTTTTAACACAAGGTACATGGTATTTCCTAAACTCTAAAGGTAAACTGCAATGAGTGTAATGAGGAGACCTGGGTGGAGTCTGTAAAGAATTTAAGTTAACCCTTAAAGGTTGAGGTCTGATTGTAACAGAAAAGACCAGTCAAGGAAAAGCAACATGAAGATAAAGTAAAAGCATGCTGGTTTTTCAGGAACTTTCAACAGACCCAAGCGTTAAGAGCAGAGGTCATCAGAGCAAGGCTAAGCATAGGCTGAATCTGACATAGTAGTCGACATAGTGTAGAGTTACCTTTTAGAACATCTGAAAGGGCAGAAAGGCAGAGGCAGAATGTATGCAGTAGAGAACCACAGAGGATGAGTAAACAGAGAAACATATAATCACATGTCTACTTCAGGTGATTATATTCAGAGAAGGACTTACTGCATGAAAGGCTTTGTAAACAAAAGACCTTTAAAGTAAATGAGGAAATTCAGTAATATCTCATTCTCTAATCTCTCAGAATCTAAAAAGACACTTTACAAGTTAACAGGTGCTCATAACGACCTGTTGATTGGCTTAAACAGAGTAACTCAGTCCCCCAAAATACCTTTATATTTAAGACTATTATACAAAGCATAACAGAAGTTTTATAAAATGGACACACCACAGTCCCTACTCACAAGGCATTCAATCTACTAAGAGACAAACCATTCTGAAACAGTTTTAACATAAGGTACGTGGTATTTATAGTATTTAAGCTTTTTCTAATACTCAGCAGCTATTTTTTTAAAAGGTACTTAAAAATGAAATGAAAAACAACAGTAGTAACCTCCAAGGTGAAAACATACACAAAATATTGGGAGAACCTGTCTCCAATAATTCTGTAAGATGTGAAAAAAAAAATCTGGGAAAGAAAACGTATAGTATTTGGGATCCATAAGCACTCAACATGCTACTTGGTAGAAAACATCAGTAATGAATGGTATTCTAAAGATTAACCAAATCTAAAATGAAAACCACTGAAATCATGTTAAGCATGAAGTGAAGTGAAGGGAAGTCGCTCAGTCATATCCGACTCTTTTCGACCTCATGGACTGTAGCCTACTACGCTCCTCCGTCCATGGGATTTTCCAGGCAAGCGTACTGGAGTGGGTTGCCATTTCCTTCTCCAGAGGATCTTCCTGACCCAGGGATCAAACCCAGGTCTCCCGCACTGTAGGCAGACGCTTTACCGTCTGAGCCAAAGTAATCTATTTGTTAATCATGACTTCACCAAAAAACCTAGAAATATAAAATGCTAAAACTGAAAAAAAAAAATCGATAAAATTTTTTATCAATTACTAAATATATCTTCTTTCACTACAACAAGAAACAAATACCTCCAATCCATTTTCTCCACCAAGAAGGCACATATGAGGAAACCAGTGCGATTGAAACCATGGGTACAATGAACACCTAAAAAATAAAGCAGTTTTGATTTAAAATTACAAATCACTTCAGAGGCCACATTTCACTTTAAAATTCCAATCTGCAAACAAAACATTTCAATTATTTTATAAAATAACCACATTTTTAAAACTTAGCCCTCTCTTATAACTATTAAACCTGTCAGCTTAAACTGCTTGGAATATAACTTATAGCATTAGCTAAAAGTTTAAATATAACATATTGATTTATTAATTACAACTGTTTCTAAGGTCTAAAGTTTTATTTCAAAACTAAAAGATCCAAGCATTTTAAATAAGGAGAAATTTCATCAAACATACAACTCTAAAAGACACACATACACACCCACACAGGACATTTGACTGGATACAGAAACTGATGAATATACAGCACAATAAAAATAAAACTACTTTAAAGCTCTCTAGAAGCCAACTGACTGTATCTTTACATTAGCCTACAATCTTTCAAAATAGACTTTTAAAAGGAAAAACTGCTGAGAAAAAGAAATTTATTTTTGTTAAGCTTTTTTCAGAACATATTCCAGGTAAGTATGGTCCTATCTTTATAATATGCAAAGCTACAAATGAGCTTCATAACTTCCAAAAATGACTGCATTCTCAAATCATTTTAACTACTTTGAAAATGTAATAAAAACGACTTGGTGTACATTACTAAATTATCACATTTTAGAAAATCCACTTCATTGGCAGTTCAACACAAAATAGAGAAAAAGCATCAATGAAGCAAGAAAACTACTAAGGAAATTATCCCACTAATCTCTATGTGAGATTAGGGTTTCACTGACAAGGGTCCTGGTGATGGGAAGGAATAACATGGAGAGGCAGATGGAAGAAACATTTAAAGTAGAATCTGCAATCTGAGGGATCAATTACTGTCAACACTGATAGAAAAGATGTAGAAGGAGTCTTCGGTTCTGACCTGGATGACTAATTAGGCAGCGATACCACCCACCAAGTTACGAAATACAGGAGTTTACATCAGTCTACTGGGCAACACAATGAGTACAGCTGTACGTGCAGAGTCAACACAGTGAGCACACTTAAACATGCAGTTTAAGGTGCTTAATAGGAAGTCCCCCAGTGACCCAGAGGGTAGGATTCAGCGCTTTCACTGCAGAGGCGTGGGTTCAATTTCTGGTCAGGGAACCATCCCTATGCCTGGTGGTGTGGCCAAAATACAAAAAAAGAAGAGGGGGAGGGGAGCGTTTTCTTATGAGATTCAAAAATATTTGGAAATAGGGTAAAGAGCTTCACAGAGAGGTCTAGCTGGAGTTGTGGATTCCAGAATGATAAGCATATAGTCAACTACAGAAGGTGTCTGTGGTGTGGATAAAATCACTAAAAATGGGTAGAACAAGAGAACATAAATAAAGATGGAATGTGAGGAAAACTAACCTTTCAAGAATAAGTTGAGGGGGTGGGAAGGCATTAAAAAAAGACTAAAAATGAACTTTCATGGTGTCAAGAAAATAAAGAGAACATGAACACAGGGTCATGTTTACCAGGGAAAGAGGAAGTCCCAAGAACTGTTTAAATGTCACACGAAGATTAGAACTGAAAGTCACTATTTGTTTAGAGGGAGGACTCCACATTGCAATGAGGTGAATAGGAATGAACGGATTTGAGTGTCAATCTTTTGGAAAGTGTGCTGGGAACGGGAAGAGGACATATAAAACAGCAAGAAAAGGTTTTGGGGGGGCAGGGTAATATTTTAATATAAGAGGTTTAAATACGTTTATAGGCTGAGAAAGATTTGGTTAATTCACAGAGGTTGAAAGTAATAGAGAACAATGATATAAATGAAATGAAGTTTCCTAAGAGATTTAAAAATAATAATAATAAAGAGATCAGCCTTGAACAAAAAAACACTCCTTAGAAATAAGCTGCTATAGAGGTCGTCCTAAGATGGCGGAGGAATAGGACTGGGAGACCACTTTCTCCCCAAAACATTTAAACACTGAGTAAATTCCACAAAACAACTTCTGAATGCCGGCAGAAGACATCAGGCACCCAGAAAAGCAGCTCATTGTCTTCGAAAAGAGGTAGGAAAAAATATAAAAGACAAAAAAAGAGACAAAAGAGGTAGGGAGGGAGCTCCGTCCCGGGAAGGGAGTCTTAAAAAGAGAGAAGTTTCCAAACACCAGGAAACACTCTCACTGCCGAGTCGCGAGCCTTGGAAGCACAGAGGGCAACATAAGAGGGAGGATAAAAAAATAAATAATTGAAACCCACAGGTTAGGAGCCGAACGGTAACTCCCCCAGCAGAGAAGCAGCACAGATGCCTGCATCCGCCACTAGCAAGCGGGGGCTGGGCAGGGAGGCGCCGGCTGCACTGCTTTTTAAGGATCAGGCCCGAATGCCCCAAGGGTAACCAGAGCGAACTAACCTGGGCTAGCAAACCAGACTGTGGGATAGCTACCACACGAAAAGCTCTAACATAAGACACCGCCAGGACTCCGCACAAAACAAAGGATGGAACAGAATTAGCCGGCTGCAGACCATCCCCTTCCGGTGCAGGCAGCCAGAGCCCGAAGGGCCGGAAAGGTTCAATCGCAGCCCCAGAGAAACATTATCTACCAAACTGCAAGCAGACTTCTTTGCTAACTAAGACTTCTTGGGGTTCTGAACAGTCATCATCCACCTGAGAAGGTGCGCCAGTTGTACACCCAGAAAACTGAGCAGCAGGGAAAGGAAGAGGCGATAAGTCACAGTGACTGTGCTCGCCAAACACCTAAGCTACTCGGACCTGGGAAGGGCACAAAACGCAGGCCCAACTGAGTCTGCGCCTCTGAGGACTACCTGAGTGCCTGAACCTGAGTGACTTAGACCTGAGAGGTGCATGCAGCCCAGGGCCACCTCAGACGGTTCCCGGCAGAGCAACCTAGAGCCTGAGCTGTGTGCACTGTGAGTGGGGGCAGGCCCAGTGTGGCTGAGACACTGCAAGCACACGCCAGTGTTATTTGTTTGCAGCATCCCTCCCTCCCCACAGTGCGACTGAACAAGTGAGCCTAAAAAAAGTGTCCACCACCGCCTCCCTTGTGTCAGGGCGGAAATCAGACACTGAAGAGACCAGCAAACAGAAGAAGCTAAAACAGAGGGAACCACCTTGGAAGTGACAGGTGCAATAGATTAAAACCCTGTTGTTAGTACCAACTACATAGGAAGGGGCCTATAGATCTTGAGAAATATAAGCCGGACCAAGGAACTACCCGAAAATGAACTGACCCCACACTGCCCACAACAACACCAGAGAAAGTCCTAGATATATCTTTACTATTTTTACAATCATTCTTTTTTTTCTTTTCTTTTTCTTTAACTTTTTTTAATTTTTAAGTCCTCTATTACTCCTTTAATTTTCATTTTTATAACCTACTATTACTTTTCAAACAACAAGACCCTATTTTTAAAGCAAACTTCATATATATATATTTTAATAATTCTTGTGACTTTTTTTTTCCTCTTCTTCGTTTCTTTAATATTGTATTTTTGAAAATCCAACCTCTACTCTAGATTTTTAATCTTTGCTTTTTGGTATTTGTTATCAATTTTGTACCTTCAAAAACCCAATCTTCAATACCCATTTTTACTTGAGAGCGAGATTACTGCCTTGACTGCTCTCTCCTCCTTTGGACTCTCCTTTTTCTCCACCAGGTCGCCTCTGTCTCCTCCCTCCCCCTTCTCTTCTCTACCCAACTCTGTGAATCTCTATGTGTTCCAGATGGTGGAGAACACTTAGGGAACTGATTACTGGCTGGATCTGTCTCTCTCCTTTTCATTCCCCCCTTTTATCCTCCTGGCCACCTCTGTCTCCTTCCTCCCTTTTCTCTTCTCTGTATAACTCCGTGAACATCTCTGAACAGTCCAGACTGTGGAGCACACATAAGGAAGTGATTAAGGGCTAGCTTGCTCTCTCCTCTTTTGATTCCACCTCATCTCATTCGGGTCACCTCTAACTCCCTCCTCCCTCTTCTCTTCTCCATGTAACTCTGTGAACCTCTCTGGGTGTCCCTCACCGTGGAGAAACTTTTCATCTTTAACCTAGATGTTTTATCAGTGGTGCTGTATAGAAGGAGAAGTCTTGAGACCACTGTAAAAATAAGACTGAAAATCAGAAGCAAGAGGCTTAAGTCCAAATCCTGAGAACATCAGAGAACTCCTGATTCCAGGCAACATTAATCAATAGGAGCTCATTAAACACCTCCATATCTACACTGAAACCAAGCAACACCCAAGGGCCAACAAGTTCCAGAGCAAGACATACCACACAAATTATCCAGCAACACAGGAACACAGCCCTGAGCTTCAATATACAGGCTGTCCAAAGTTACTCCAAAACCACTGACATCTCATAACTCATTACTAGGCACTTCACTGCACTCCAGAGAGAAGAAATCCAGCTCCACCCACCAGAACACCAACACAAGCTTCCCTACCCAAGAAACCTTGACAAGCCACAGGTACAACCCCACCAATAGTGAGGAAACTCCGCAATAAAGAGGACTCCACAAACTGCCAGAATACAGAAAGGCCACCCCAAACGCAGCAACATAAACAAGATGAAGAAACAGAGGAATACCCAGCAGGTAAAGGAACAAGATAAATGCCCACCAACCCAAACCAAAGAGGAAGAGACAGGGAATCTATCTGATAAAGATTTCCAAATAATGATAGTGAAAATGATCCAAAATCTTGAAATCAAAATGGAATCACAGATAAATAGCCTGGACACAAGGACTGAGAAGATGCAAGAAAGGTTTAACAAGGACCTAGAAAAAATAAAAAGAATCAATATATAATGAATAATGCAATAAATGAGATCAAAAACACTCTGGAGGCAACAAACAGCAGAATAACAGAGACAGAAGATAGGATTAGTGAACTAGAAGATAGAATGATAGAAATAAATGAATCAGAGAGGAAAAAAGAAAAATGAATTAAAAGAAATGAGAACAATCTCAGAGACCTCCAGGACAATATGAAATGCTCCAACATTCAAATTATAGGAGTCCCAGAAGAAGAAGACAAAAAGAAAGACCATGAGAAAATACTTGAGGAGATAATAGTTGAAAACTTCCCTAAAATGGGGAAGGAAATAATCACCCAAGTCCAAGAAACCCAGAGAGTCCCAAACAAGATAAACCCAAGGCGAAACACCCCAAGACACATATTAATCAAATTAACAAAGATCAAACACAAAGAACAAATATTAAAAGCAGCAAGAAAAAAACAACAAATAACACACAAGGGGATTCCCATAAGGATAACAACTGATCTTTCAATAGAAACTCTGCAGGCCAGGAGGGAATGGCAAGACATACTTAAAGTGATGAAAGAAAATAACCTACAGCCCAGATTACTGTACCCAGCAAGGATCTCATTCAAATATGAAGGAGAAATCAAAAGCTTACAGACAAGCAAAAGCTGAGAGAATTCAGCACCACCAAACCAGCTCTCCAACAAATTCTAAAGGATATTCTCTAGACAGGAAACACAAAAAGGGAGTATAAACCCGAACCCAAAATAATAAAACAAATGGCAACGGGATCATACTTATCAATAATTACCTTAAACGTAAATGGATTGAATGCCCCAACCAAAAGGCAAAGACTGGCTGATTGGATACAAAAACAAGAACCCTCTATATGCTGCTTACAAGAGACCCACCTCAAAACAAGGGACACATACAGACTGAAAGTGAAGGGTTGGAAAAAGATATTCCATGCAAATAGAGACCAAAAGAAAGCAGGAGTGGCAATACTCATATCCGATAAAATAGACTTTAAAACAAAGGCTGTGAAAAGAGACAAAGAAGGCCACTACATAATGATCAAAGGATCAATCCAAGAAGAAGATATAACAATTATAAATATATATGCACCCAATATAGGAGCACCGCAATATGTAGGACAAATGCTAACAAGTATGAAAGGGGAAATTAACAACAACACAATAATAGTGGGAGACTTTAATACCCCACTCACACATATGGACAGATCAACTAAACAGAAAATTAACAAAGAAACGCAAACTTTAAATGATACATTAGACCAGTTAGACCTAATTGATATCTATAGGACATTTCACCCCAAAACAATGAATTAAACCTTTTTCTCAAGTGCTCATGGAAACTTCTCCAGGATAGATCACATCTTGGGCCATAAATCTAACCTTGGTAAATTAAAAAAAAACTGAAATCATTCCAAGCATCTCTTCTGACCATAATGCAGTAAGATTAGATCTCAATTACAGGAGAAAAACTATTAAAAATGCCAACATATGGAGGCTGAACAACACGCTTCTGAATAACCAACAAATCACAGAAGAAATCAAAAAAGAAATCAACATATGCATAGAAATGAATGAAAATGAAAACACAACAACCCAAAACCTCTGGGACACTGTAAAAGCAGTGCTAAGGGGAAAGTTCATAGCAATACAGGCATACCTCAAGAAACAAGAAAAAAGTCAAATAAATAACCTAACTCTACACCTAAAGCAACTAGAAAAGCAAGTAATGGAGAACCCCAGGGTTAGTAGAAGGAAAGAAATCTTAAAAATTAGGGAAGAAATAAATGCAAAAGAAACAAAGGAGACCATAGCAAAAATCAACAAAGCCAAAAGCTGGTTCTTTGAAAGGATAAATAAAATTGACAATTAGCCAGACTCATCAATATACAAAGGGAGAAAAATCAAATCAATAAAATTAGAAATGAAAATGGAGAGATCACAACAGACAACACAGAAATACAAAGGCTCATAAGAGACTACTATCAGCAATTATATGCCAATAAAACGGACAACGTGGAAGAAATGGACAAATTCTTAGAAAAGTACAACTTCCCAAAACTGAACCAGGAAGAAATAGAAAATCTTAACAGACCCATCACAAGCACGGAAATTGAAACTGTAATCAGAAATCTTCCAGCAAACAAAAGCCCAGGTCCAGACGGCTTCACAGCTGAATTCTACCAAAAATTTAGAGAAGAGCTAACACCGATTCTACTCAAACTCTTCCAGAAAATTGCAGAGGAAGGGAAACTTCCAAACTCATTCTATGAGGCCACCATCACCCTAATACCAAAACCTGACAAAGATGCCACAAAAAAAGAAAACTATAGGCCAATATCACTGATGAACACAGATGCAAAAATCCTTAACGAAATTCTAGCAATCAGAATCCAACAACACATTAAAAAGATCATACACCATGACCAAGTGGGCTTTATCCCAGGGATAAAAGGATTCTTCAATACCCACAAATCAATCAATGTAATTCAGCACGTTAACAAATTGAAAAATAAAAGCCATATGATTATCTCAATAGATGCAGAGAAAGCCTTTGACAACATTCAACATCCATTTATGATAAAAATTCTCCAGAAAGCAGGAATAGAAGGAACATACCTCAACATAATAAAAGCTATATATGACAAACCCACAGCAAACATTATCCTCAATGGTGAAAAACTGAAACCATTTCCCCTAAAGTCAGGAATAAGACAAGGGTGCCCACTCTCACCACTACTATTCAACACAGTTCTGGAAGTTTTGGCCACAGCAGTCAGAGCAGAAAAAGAAATAAAAGGAATCCAGATTGGAAAAGAAGAAGTAAAACTCTCACTGTGTGCAGATGACATGATCCTCTACACAGAAAACCCTAAAGACTCCACCAGAAAACTACTAGAGCTAATCAATGAATATAGTAAAGTTGCAGGATATAAAATCAACACACAGAAATCCCTTGCATTCCTATACACTAATAATGAGAAAGTAGAAAAAGAAATTAAGGAAACAATTCCATTCACCATTGCAACAAAAAGAATAAAATACTTAGGAATATATCTACCTAAAGAAACTAAAGACCTATATATAGAAAACTATAAAACACCGGTGAAAGAAATCAAAGAGGACACTAATAGATGGAGAAATATACCATGTTCATGGATAGGAAGAATCAATACAGTGAAAATGAGTATACTACCCAAAGCAATCTACAGATTCAATGCAATCCCAAATGGCAACCCACTCCAGTACTCTTGCCTGGAAAACCCCATGGGCAGAGGAGCCTGGTAGGCTTCAGTCCATAGGGTCACGAAGAGTTGGACACAACTGAGAGACTTCACTTTCACTTTTCACTTTCCTGCATTGGAGAAGGAAATGGCAGCCCACTCCAGTGTTCTTGCCTGGAGACAGGGACAGGGGAGCCTGGTGGGCTGCCGTCTATGCGGTCGCACAGTCGGACACGACTGAAGCAACTTAGCAGTAGCAGCAGCAGCAGCATCAAGCTACCAGCAGTATCTTTCACAGAGCTAGAACAAATAATTTCACAATTTGTATGGAAATACAAAAAAACCTCAAATAGCCAAAGCAATCTTGAGAAAAAAGAATGGAACTGGAGGAATCAACCTGCCTGACTTCAGGCTCTACTACAAAGCCACAGTCATCAAGACAGCATGGTACTGGCACAAAGACAGAAATATAGATCAATGGAACAAAATAGAAAGCTCAGAGATAAATCCACACACTTATGGATACCTTATCTTTGACAAAGGAGGCAAGAATATACAATGGATTAAAGACAATCTCTTTAACCAGTGGTGCTGGGAAAACTGGTCAACCACTTGTAAAAGAATGAAACTAGAACACTTTCTAACACCATACACAAAAATAAACTCAAAATGGATTAAAGATCTAAACATAAGACCAGAAACTATAAAACTCCTAGAGGAGAACATAGGCAAAACACTCTCTAACATAAATCACAGCAGGATCCTCTATGACCCAACTCCCAGAATACTGGAAATAAAAGCAAAAATAAACTAATGGGATCTAATTAAAATTAAAAGCTTCTGCGCAACAAAGGAAACTATAAGCAAGGTGAAAAGACAGCCTTCTGAATGGGAGAAAATAACAGCAAATGAAGCAACTGACAAACAACTAATCTCAAAAATATACAAGCAACTCCTTCAGCTCAATCTTAGAAAAATAAACGACCCAATCAAAAAATGGGCCAAAGAACTAAATAGACATTTCTCCAAAGAAGACATACAGATGGCTAAAAAACACATGAAAAGATGCTCAACATCACTTATTATCAGAGAAATACAAATCAAAACCACAATGAGGTACCATTTCACACCAGTCAGAATGGCTGCGATCCAAAAGTCTACAAACAATAAATGCTGGAGAGGGTGTGGAGAAAAGGGAAACCTCTTACACTGTTGGTGGGAATGCAAACTAGAACAGCCACTATGGAGAACAGTGTGGAGATTCCTTAAAAAACTGGAAATAGAACTGCCTTATGACCCAGCAATCCCACTGCTGGGCATACACACCGAGGAAACCAGAATTGAAAGAGACACGTGTACCCCAATGTTCACTGCAGCACTGTTTATAATAGCCAGGACATGGAAGCAACCTAGATGTCCATCAGCAGATGAATGGATAAGAAAGCTGCGGTACATATACACAATGGAGTATTACTCAGCCATTAAAAAGAATACATTTGAATCAGTTCTAATGAGGTGGATGAAACTGGAACCCATAATACAGAGTGAAGTAAGCCAGAAAGAAAAACACCAATACAGTATACTAATGCATATATATGGAATTTAGAAAGATGGTAACAATAACCCTGTATGTGAGACAGCAAAAGAGACACACATGTATAGAACAGTCTTTTGGACTCTGTGGGAGAGGGAGAGGGTGGGATGATTTGGGAAAATGGTACTGAAACATGTATAATATCATATAAGAAACGAATCGCCAGTCTAGGTTCAATGTAAGATACAAGATGCTTGGGGATGGTGCACTGGGATGACCCAGAGAAATGGTATGGGGAGGGAGGTGGGAGGGGAATCAGGATTGGGAACATGTGTACACCTGTGGCGGATTCATGTTGATGTATGGCAAAACCAATACGGTATTGTAAAGTAGAATTTAAAATATATATATATATACTGCAGATCAAAAAAAAAAAGAAAAGAAATAAGCTGCTATAATCATGAAACTCTATAAATTCATCATCTCCAATGCTCTGTAAGAAAAGGTGCCTCAAAAATTATGCAAAGATGTCAGTTTATGTAAACAGATTTTTTTATTCAACATGTATCAACACAACATGTAAATTCCCTTTCTACTTTATATTTGAGACCAATTTAAGCAACAAAAATTCTAATTTTTGGAGAAGGAAATATCAACTCATTCCAGTATTCTTGCCTGGGAAATCCCAACAACCGGGGAGCCTGGCAGGCTACAGTCCACTGGGTCTCGAAGAGTCAGACATGACTTAGAGACTAAATAACAACACTCTAACTTTGTTTCTCATCTACACCACTACTGTTTTTGCATCTCTTTAGAGCAAATATTTTTACAAATAACATATCTAAGAATAATTGCAATCAAGTGATTAAGTCATGTGATGATACACAATTTAAGTACCAGTGCTCTTTTAACATTATTTGTTAAATAAGTACATAAAGTTTTACTTTATTGTTACACTTCAAAGCATTAATAAATGATTAGATTGTTAAAGTAAGGAAAACGTGAAGTAAGAAACATAAAAACCTTCAACAAAACAAATCTCTATAGAAAAATATGGAAGATTATGTATCTGATTTTTTTTTAAATTTCATTAAATAGGTATACTACAAGCCTAACCTCATTTGTCTTCAATGTTTAGGGGGTGGGAAGGGGAAGCATTTGTTTTTTTTCAGTTTTCCTCAGTTCATTATGAGAATGGGTCCATCTAGTGGCAAGCAGAGCACAGTTTATAAGCAAAGATTAGCTCTTGATTAACTATTTCAAGTCACTTCTTATTCAAATTTGTCATCATTTTCTATTCTAAGCTAACATAAGGAAATAAATTTATACAGAATCTCAAAAAATACTAAGATTACTCTATATACTAAGGAAAAACGACAGTCTTTTAAAATCTCAAATGAAGAAAGGAAAACAATCTCCCCAACATAAATATAGTATATTTAACTATAGAAATATACATACTGAAGTGACTATAAGTATAAATTAGGAAGAGGTGACTAATACCGGGCTGGTGGCAACATGGCTTTCTAAATACAGCCTGATCTTAATATACACAACTTCCTTTTTATCTCATTAGTCAGATAAATTTATTTTTAGTATCAAAAACATTACCTGATGAGTCTAAATAAATGATTCTTGACTGGGGGTGACTTTACCCACCCCCCTCCCCAGAGGACATCTGGCAATGTCAGGAGACTTATTTTTTTGGCTATGCTGGGTCTTCGTTGCTATGCCAGCTTTTCTCCAGCTGTGACAGGGGCTACTCTCTAGTTGCAGTGCTCAGGCTTCTCATGGCAGCGGCTTCTCCTGCTGTGGAACGAGGGCATACAAGTTTCAGTAGTTGCGGCATGTGTGCTCAGCAGTTGCAGCTCCCTGGCTTTAGAGCACAGGCTCAACAGTTGTGGCACACGAGCTTAGTCTTTAGGTGGTATGTGGGATCTTTCCAGAACAGGGATCAAATCTGTGTCTCCTGCACTGCCAGACAGATTCTTTACCACTAAGCCACCAGGAAAGTTCCAGGAGACATTTTTAATTGTCACAACTGGTGGGGTGGCAGTAACACTTCGTGGGTAGAGGCCAGAAATGCTGGTAAACATCCTACAGTGCACAGAAGAGTCCCCC
This sequence comes from Oryx dammah, assembly GCF_014754425.2. Classification (NCBI taxonomy): domain Eukaryota; kingdom Metazoa; phylum Chordata; class Mammalia; order Artiodactyla; family Bovidae; genus Oryx; species Oryx dammah. Next base: position 48,585,962 of record NW_024070188.1, on the reverse strand, counting down.
AAAATAAAGAATCACCCTATTCAAAATGTCAATAGTGTTTAGGGTGAGACACCTCTGGTCTAAATGAGCAAAAATAAAAAATAAAAAGAAAAATAGCAAGAGGAAACTATTAATTATTAAGAACTTATTACGTGTCAAGTAATCTTAAAATATTTTTATCAAAAGAAATTTTTTTACCAAAATTCACATGCACTACTCATAAAAATATATATTCGAAAATCTGACCTGTGTGTTTATAACTAGAAACACCTAAAATAATTAGAAGCATTAGTTAAGTTACATATCTATTAGTCTACCATTTACCAAGAAATCAGTCATTTCTCTTTTAACAAAAAACAGACTTCTTTATTTCTCCAGCCCACAAAATTATTATCCTCAATTTTTAGCACATGCAAACAAATGCACTATAGCTCCATACATAATCTCTTACTTGTAATTATAATTTTTAATAAAGCTCTTAAAAATTAAGATTTGGGGTAGATTTGGGACAAAACCTGACCTGAACTGATGTGACGTTATTTATAGTCTATTTTTCTCACTTGGTGTGAATGAATATTCATGTATTTAACTGCAGAAATGTTCATGTGTTTAATTATGGAATGCTCTCTATACCTAGATTATTTCTAAATACTACTTTCCACTTAAAGGAACCAGGTTCCTTAAAGGAATAACTGACCCCATGTCTGGAAAACATGTTATACCAGAAAACAACAAAACTGTCAAAGACTGATGGGGGGCTATCAAAAAGACACAGAAATCAACTTGAAGAGGCTCCCACTGGCCTAGGAAAAAGCAATTTGGGCATAATAATAAATATTGACTATAAGTGATTTAAATATATTAACTACACAAAAATTCATGAGTTCAAACAGATACTCCAAAAAATAAAAATAAGATTAATCAGTCACCACCAGATATTGTTAAGATACCAATACATTATTCTGGAAATTGAGAAATAAAACAATCAGAAATTTAACTTGCCTTTTCAGTACAAACTGCATTTCAGGATAATCAAATTGTTGAGAAGGAATAGTTCTTTGCTAAAGAGGAATTCCAGCTAATTCATGAAGAAATTACCCAATCAGAAAAATCACTGTTTTGCAACTCCTAATAAAATATCGGAAGAAGGTAACAGTCATCAATAGATTTTTTTTTAAAAAATTAGGTAAAAGACAGATTAAAAAGTAACAGAGGAAATAACATGCCACCACCTATACCCCTAAAAGTGGGTCCACCAGACATTATGTGCTAACTGATGTAGGGTAAAAGGAAACATACGACACCAGCTGTGAAGTATTCTTGCTTAAAACATGTAATTATGCCTCTTGTTTTAACTACCAGTTTACAAGACAGACAGGGGACAGACGAAAAAGTTAGCTAATACCATGAGGAGGCACTCAGGTAAATCCAGATAATGGAACATTTCATAGGACAAAGATCTGATTTCTCCAACAAACCGACAGCATTTAAAAGAGAGAGAATAACAAAAAACAAAATGTAATATTTGGATACCGCTGGATCCTCGTTTGAAAAATCTAACTTTAAAAGGGGATTTTTTAGATTATTGAGGAAATCTAAAAGTGGACTAAGCATCAGATGACATTAAGGAATTTCTCTTTATTCTGTTTGGTATAACTGCATGGTGGTTATAAAAAAAACAAAAATTCTTCTCAGTCAGAGATGCATAATGAAACACTTTTAGTGAAATGACATGGTATCTATGGTTTTCTTTGAAACTCAGAAAAACATGTTAGGAGGAGGAGAGGAAAAATGAAAAAAATATCAGTAAAATGATAATTAGTGAAGCTGAATGATGGATATATAAGGTGTCATTTTACTGTTCTCCCTACTTTTGGTATGATTGAAAATTTCCACTATAAAGATAAATTAGGGGGTACTGCCCCCAGGGATTATGGGATTATGAAGCTGTAGTTCTTGGGCAGGTCTGTGGTAAAGACGCCTGCCAAGGAAGGAGACACAAGTTTGATCCCTGGGTCAGGAAGATCCCCGGGAGAAGAAAATGGCAACCCACTCCAGTATTCTTGTCTGGCAAATTCCATGGACAAAAGCAGCCTGGCAGGCTACAGTTCTTTGGGGTCGCAGAAGAGTTGGACAAGACTTAGCGATTAGAAAACGTTTGAAGCTTCTGTGTGTTTCAAGAACCCTGTATCTCCACTAAGTCTACAGTATCATCCCACAACTAGGCTAACTGCATGTACTGACAGTCACATCAGTTAATTTAAAGATTTTTTTTAATCAGACTAACTTTGTAAATAAATTTGTCTCACTTTTGCCATGCCATCAATGTCCCCTGGTGGTCACAAGCATGCTTCAGCAAGAATGTGTGCAAGGCTGATGAAAACTGCATCTCAAAAACAATTAAAATACTGTAAAAGCAGGCCAATATTTTCTGATCCTAGGAACACAGACTTGATTCTTTAATCCTTTTGTTTGAGAAGATGATATGAGAAACCATCTCTAAGACCAGTTTTTGTTACTGTCTTCTCAGTATTACTACAACAAATAATTGCCACCCCAACCTGTGCTCCAAACTGAGCATACCCAAGGGAAAAGTTTGCACTTCAATCCACATGAACAGAATCACTGTCCAATGATATAAAACAAATAATATATAATAATGAATAATATATTATATCACGGTTATAATTTTAATAACCCATCAGTTCTCTCCAGTCGCTCAGTCATGTCCAACTCTGCGACCCCAGGACTTGCAGCACACCAGGCCTCCCTGTCCATCACCAGCTCCCGAAGTACACTCAAACTCATGTCCATCAAGTCAGTGATGCCATCCAGCCATCTCATTCTCTGTCATCCCCTTCTCCTCCTGCCCTCAATCCCTCCCAGCATCAGAGTCTTTTCCAATGAGTCAACTCTTCACATCAGGTGGCCAATGTACTGGAGCTTCAGCTTTAGCATCAGTTCTTCCAATGAATACCCAGGACCAATCTCGTTTAGAATGGACTGGTTGGATCTCCTTGCAGTCCAAGGGATTCTCAAGAGTCCTCCCACACCACATTTCAAAGCATCAATTCTTAGGCGCTCAGCTTTCTTCACAGTCCAACTCTCACATCCATTGAAAAACCATAGCCTTGACTAGACAGACCTTTGATGGCAAAGTAATGTCTCTGCTTTTTAATATGCTATCTAGGTTGGTCATAACTTTCCTTCCAAGGAGTAAGCGTCTTTTAATTTCATGGCTGCAATCACCATCTGCAGTGATTTTGGACCCCCAAAAAATAAAGTCTGACACTGTTTCCACTGTTTCCCCATCTATTTCCCATGAAGTGATGGGAACAGATGCCATGATCTTTGTTTTCTGAATGTTGAGCTTTAAGCCAACTTTTTCACTCTCCTCTTTCACTTTCATCAAGAGGCTCTTTAGTTCTTCTTAACTTTCTGCCATAAGGGTGGTGGTGTCATCTGCATATCTGAGGTTACTGATATTTCTCCCAGCAATCTTGATTCCAGCTTGTGCTTCCTCCAGCCCAGTATTTCTCATGATGTACTCTGTATATAAGTTAAATAAGCAGGGTGACAATATATAGCCTCCTTTTCCTATTTGGAACCAGTCTGTTGTTCCATGTCCAGTTCTAACTGTTGCTTCCTGACCTGCATACAGGTTTCTCAAGAGGCAAGTCAGGTGGTCTGGTATTCCCATCTCTTTCAGAATTTTCCACAGTTTATTGTGGTTCACATAGTCAAAGGCTTTGGCATAGTCAATAAAGCAGAAAGATATTTTTCTGGAACTCTCTTCCTTATTCCATGATCCAGCAGATGTTGGCAATTCCTCTGCATTTTCTAAAACCAGCTTGAACATCTGGAAGTTTATGGTTCACGTACTGCTGAAGCCTGCTTGGAGAATTCTGAGCATTACTTTACTAGCTTGTGAGCTGAGTGCAATTGTGAGGTAGTTTGAGCATTCTTTGGCATTGCCTTTCTTTGGGATTGGAATGAAAACTGACCTTTTCCAGTCCCGTGGCCACTGCTGAGTTTTCCAAATTTGCTGGCATATTGAGTGCAGCACTTTCACAGCATCATCTTTCAGGATTTGAAATAGCTCAACTGGAATTCCATCATCTCCACTAGCTTTGTTCGTAGTGATGCTTTCTAAGGCCCACTTGACTTCACATTTCAGGATGTCTGGCTATAGATGAGTGATCACACCATTGTGATTATCTGGGTCATAAGCATCATTAGAAATCACCAAAATGGCCCTCCAGAGAGGCTATATCAATTAACACCTTAATTAACAATGTCTCAGTACATCCATTTTATCTAATCCTTGACATTATGATTTTTTTAAATCTTCGCGAATTTGATTGTGGAAGGTAACAACATATATTTTAATTTGTATTTCTTGTTAACAAGGGAAAATGAAACTTTTTTCATGTTTCTTGGCTATCTGTATTGCATTTTCATTGTTTTCCATATTTTTCTAATGATGAATGTCACTTTGGCCTGAAGAATTATAGAATCTTTTTATAAGAATATTCATTTTTTTATCTTATCATATATGCCTCAATTATTGCTCTCAACTTGTCAAATGGCATTTTGCTCTGTTTTGGTTATTTTATAACAGAAATTTTTTTCACTTTTACGTGGTCAATCTAGAAACCAGTGTTACACGTAATTAGAGATTTGGAAACTTGGTTCAGAAACATTACAAACTTGGCTTAAACAGTTATTAGATGTGTGAACAAGGAAAAACTACTTAATTTTTCTGAGACTCAGTTTTCCTATTTGTAAAATAGGGATACAGCCACATATCACACAGAGTTGTTATAAGGATTACAATCATTCATTCCTTCATTCATTCATTCATTATTTCCCACCAAGTCTGCCAGGCAAATAACATCCCAGTCACTACCATAATATTATCACGAATAGACAACATTTTAATTTTTAATAGCAGTTCTCAATAGACTATTACTTTAATAAACACTTCTTGGCAATTACTTTAAAAAGAAAAAAAAAATTCCATATCAACCCATTTGGAAAAAGAGAATAGAAACCCAATCACAAAATAAGATATTCAACAGTGGCTAAAGTAAAGCCAAACATACCAATAAGTTCAGGTGGGTTTCTTTCATTAAACCGCTCACACAGACGAATAAATGTCTCAGTATTCTCCGTTGTAGGGCACTCGCCATGTCTAGCAATACAGAAACATTTTGTTTCTAAGTAGAGACGACAAATTTCAGCAAAAAGTTTCAATATTAAAGACTCTTAATACATGACTTACCCTTTACACTGAAGTTTTATATATTTGATTCCTTCTTTTTCTATGTCATTTCTGTCATAGAATCTTGAAGTATTTGTCAGGTCTACCAACAAGCCCATTTTAACCTTAGGCAAAAGGAAAGAAAGAAGATTTCCTAGTAACTGAATCTGTTCCAAAATAAGCTGACTGAATGGCAATATTCTGGGCCAGTTCATTCATCTACACTGAAGGAGATTTTATGTTCACTCTGTCAACATATTAACAATGAATATATCACTTATTCAAGTCTTATTTGAGACACAGAACTTAGGCACTGAATGAAATAAATTAATCCCAAACAAATGATGAAACAAGAATATAAGCAAAAAATATATATATATATAAGCAAAACAGATTCCACTTCAACATTACAAAAACCTACCTAAAAAGCAAATACTGATGTAGTTTTCTACGTCTGTCACTCCACCAATGATTTTTTAGAAGTAGCTAGAACAGGGACAGCATTTATCTGAAATACACCCAAACTCAAGCTCCAGAAGCACCCAAGAATTGATGCTTTTGAACTGTGGTGTTGGAGAAGACTCTTGAGAGTCCCTTGGACTACAAGGAGATCTAACCAGTCCATCCTAAAGGAAATCAGTCCTGAGTATTCAGTGGAAGGACTGATGCTGAAGCTGAAACTCCAATACTTTGGCCACCTGATGCGAAGAGCTGACTCATTTGAAAAGACCCTGATGCTCGGAAAGATTGAAGGCAGGAGGAGAAGGGGATGACAGAGGATGAGATGGTCGGATGGCATCACCGACTCAATGGATATGAGTTTGAGTAAACTTTGGGAGTTGGTGATGGACATGGAGGCCTGGCGTGCTGCGGTCCATGGGGTCACAAAGAGTCGGACACAACTAAGCAAATGAACTGAACTGAACTGAACAAGCTCCAGACACACATCAACTCAGCATTTCAGCAGCCATCACCAAAGTGAGTACGTAGGGGAATAGTAGGTACAGTCAAAACGCCCTTGGGCTTCCCTGGTGGCTCTACGGTGAAGAATCCACCTGCCAATGCAGAGACACCAGTCCAACCCCTGATCTGGGTAGTATTGTCAAATGAGTAATAAATTTTCTCAAGTTATAATGTATGGGAAATGTTATTAATATAGATATCCTAGAGATTAAATGCAGTTTCTAAAATTCTGGTATGTACTGAATTATGTTATTAGTCATAATGCAGTTACTATCTCAAAGTGTTACATATTTACTTTGCTCTGTCATCAGATTTTAAGCATGCCATTTTAAGCTTTTTTGTCATTACAGAAAGCTCTGGTTTCTTTCTGATGCCTTTGTAAAAATACTACCTCTTCAAGATTTACAGAAAGGACTTTCTAAGATTAAATTAAAATTAACTAGATAAACAAATTTTGTTATTGACAGTAAGCTGATATCAGACTGGAATTTGGTTTTCTCTGTTAAGAGATAAACAAATTTTGTTATTAACAATAAACTGGTATCAGACTGGAATTTAGTTTTCTCTGTTAAGAGAACAAAGTTTTCTTGAATGCAGTGTTTGAAAACAGACTATGTGAATTTCTTTGCTTTTAAGTGATTTATATATGTTTTTAAAATCTTTTGTTACTTTGGTAAAGTATATTAATATTACTTCACAATGATCTATGAAGATTGTGGCACCCACAGATAAAGTTCATTTTGACTCTACAAAAAATTAACCCCTCCTTGTCAGCTGAACTGAACTGTCAGCCTTTTTCTATCCTGATGTCCTTAGGACCCAGCAAGTTTACTTCTAAATCAAGGAATTTAAAATGATTAAACAATAGCTGTAAATTAAACAGCTGGGGCTATGGGAAATTCAAGATGGCTGCTTGGCTTTTCCCAGCTTCCTGACAAACCTTATTTTTTATTTGATGGGATAAAGCCTTCACTGGCTTCAGGGTTAAAGCCCTCACAAAAAAATGTTATGTTTCACTGAATATTAAATTCTAGTTTTGCTAATTGAGATCTACGTTGACCAAGACTCACTCCCAGACTCAGTTCCCAGACAGTTCCTCGCTGTTATGTTTTATTGCTAAAAGGTTTAATTGAATTATCCTAAAGCTTATCACAGTAATCTGTCTTTGGATGGAGATCAGACACCTCATGAGCTATAACTGACATGACAAAAGAGTGTCCCTGGGTTTCTGGATTAGGAAATTTCCAGAGGCCAGAAAGAATTATACTAAGAGTAATCAATTTGCTGAATTACATGCAGTATATGAAGCTCTAAAACAAAAAAAGTTAACAGAATGTCATTCTACAGAACATTAATATAACAAGACTCTTGGTTGGTAGGCAATGGATTAACCACAGCTTTGACTTTGTGGGCACACCAAAAATCTGGCAATGTGGGAGAAAAACCAACATACAGGTGGGCTCAAAATCAAGGTAATTCCTTTACTATGGATCTCATTCAATATTTTACAATGTCCAATTTATCAATATATTGAACACAGACACTTACCACCGCTAGTCAAAGGACAATTGGCATGTGGCAAGTTGCCTGGGCAAATATGGCAAATTGATTATATTGATCCATTAATTTGAGATGAAGGATGTCAATATGTGGGTACTGCTATGGACACCTATGGATATTTAGTGGCCATTCCCTTCAAGAAACCCAATCAGACTAATAATATTAAAACAGAGGTGATAATTAATTTACATTATGGTGTTCTACTTCAAATTCAGAGGGATAATGGATCACATGTTAAAGGTAAGTTAACAGGAAAGTGATTCAGTTTTGTATATATATACTTTCCTGTTCACTTGAAACTAATACAGCAGTGTAAATCAACTATACCTCAATAAACAAATAAAAGTTAAAAAAAAATAAAAATATAACGGTAAGTTAATACAAGAGTTTGCCCAAGAATATAATATACAATGGATCTTTCATATTTCTTATTATCCTCAAGCTGCTGGTTGGATTGAAAGAATGAATGGTTTGCTTAAACAGCAATTAATTAAACTTGGAGAGGACTCTTATAAAAACTGGAGAACTAACTTTAAATACTTCCCTCAATATTTTAAATAATAGAGCTGTTAGAGAATCAGAAACTCCTTTGATGAGAAAAACTATTCCAAATTTACAGATTCATAAAACAGACTTCTATCCTGAAACAACTGAGTTTTGGGAAATTAGCCCAGGAGCACAAGCTCTATTCCAAGCTACTCCTGAGACTACCGGATCAGATTTATATTCTTTATCTGAACAGAGACCTACAAAAAGACTGATATGTGCTATTTCAACTGGTACTGGAATCAAAATGCCTCCCAGGCACTTTGGGTTAATTAAGGAATGCTCCTATTAAGTGTTAAAAGGAATCTGTGTCCCAGCAGTAGTTACAGACCCAGACTACCAAGGAGAAATCCAAATAATTTTACAAAATGAAGGAAAGGATGAAAGGATGATCTATTTATTAATAAACATGATAGAACTGCCCAACTTCTGATTTTCCCATGTGTAAGTGGTAAGTACAAAATGAGAAGAACCTCCCACCTTACTAACAGTTGGAGATGATGGAGGGTTTGGGTACACAAATGAAATACATGCAACTAGAGCTAAAGTCTGGGTGAAGCAACCTAACAGTCCTCCCATATTTGCTGACGTGGTTGCACAAGAGAAGGATAACACCATATTAACTGATGATCCCCAGACAAGAAGAATGGCAATATGTGCTGTTAACACATATTGCTATGCTCATGAACAGACTATTCTTAGAAGCCTGACTGTAATGTGGATTGTCATTCATACCTCAACCTTCAAGGATATCCTACAATTAAAAGAAAAATATGAAGAAAACTATTGGGAAAGCTTCAGCTAGAGAAACATAAGCCAGACCTGAACTCAGGATAACTTCATGTGCCCAGTAAAAAAGGCCTTTTCTTTCTTAACTTTGACTTTCTATATACAAAAGATTATACACAGCACTGGTAAGGATATAGCTCAAGTCTTAATCATTAACACTAAATGGATGCTTGCAACACTAAAGTCACATGAACTTTATGTATGACAAAGACTTTTAATAGTTGTTTAGTGACTCAGTAATATTTCAGCTGCTGTTGTGTAGTCGCTGAGTCATGTCCAACCCCGTGGACTGTAGCCTGCCAGGCTCTTCTGTCCATGGGATTTCTCAGGCAAGAATACTCAAGTGGGATGCCATTTCCTTCTCCAGAGGGTCTTTCTGATCCAGCGATCTTCCCCACCCAGGGACTGCCTGCATTGGCAGGAGGATTCTTTATCACTAAGCCACCAGGGAAATTCAACATTTCAGCTACACCGAACTAAATCCTAAACCAACATGTGTGACTAGACTGTTTGTTCTATACAGCTGTTATATTATCTTGCTCAGAAGGATAAGGTCCAAGGACTTTTAATGTCTGCTAATGCATATGCTAAAGAATCTCTTGATGAGGGTGAAGGAGATGGGAAAAGCCGGCTGAAAACTAAATATTAAAAAAACTAAGATCATGGCATCCGGCCCCATTACTACCTGGCAAATAGAAAGGGAAAAGGTGGAAGCACTGCTTCTAGATGGAGGTCTTTGCCAAACACAAAGACTTGAATGCCATAATACAGCTTCTCACAAGTTAGAATTAGAACCCATATTGTTTGTCTCTAGGTCCAAAATAAGAAGTGAATGAAAAGTGGGGATGAGCAAGAAAATGTGAATTCTCTAAATATATATGAATACTTTAGCTAAGAAAACCAGGAAACTGTATTATGTGACTTAGCTGCACTGAGTCCATATATATGTACATGTGTAAATGTGTGTCTGTGTGTGTGATATGTCTGTGTGTGTGATATGTCTGTGTGAATAATGTGTTTTTTAATGTATCTGCCTGTATACACATATACTCATATTATAGATACATAATCATTTTTCCTTATAGATTCCCAATCCATGAAATAAGGATAATAACAGTATCCACCTCATACAGCTGTGAGATTTAAATGAAGCCCTTACTCTGTGCCAAGCGCTATTCTATGCTTTGCATGCACTAACTTTACTTGCAAATGAGGAAACTGAAACACGAAGAAATTAGGTAACTTGACCACAAAGCTGTAAGTGGCAAACTAGAATTCAAACCCAGACGAACTGGCTTCTAAACCCAAGTTCTTTAAATGCTCTGCCTAGGAATATTTAATGCTCTACAAATGTTAACTATGACTTTCAAAAATGTATATTAATAATGAAGATAAAAATGTAAAGTTTATAAGCTAAAATAAAAGATATAAAATGAAGACCCAAACTACACCAAGAACAGGGATAAGTAATAGGTTTTCAAAAACTAAGTGGCATGTTTACTATCCTGTAACAGGAAACTCGCATGTAATGGGCACCAGCATTTGCTGAATGTACTAACTGTTGTTCAGTCTCTAAGTCATGTCCAACTCTTTGCAACCCCATGAACTGCAGCATGCCAGGCTTTCCTGTCCTTCACCATCTCTCAGAGCTTGCTCAAACTCAAGTTCATTGAGTCCGTGATGCCATCCAACCTTCTCATCCTCTGTCACTCCCTTCTCTTCTTGCCCTCAATCTTTCCCAACATCAGGGTCTTTTCCAATCAGTCAGCTCTTCTCACTAGGTGGCCAAAGTATTGGAGCTTCAGCTTCAGCATCAGTCCTTCCAATGAATATTCAGGACTGATTTTCTTTAGGATTCACTGGTTTGATCTCCCTGCAGTCCAAGGGACTCTCAAGAGTCTTCTCCAACACCACAGTTCAAAAGCATCAATTCTTTGGCGCTCAGTCTTCTTTACGGTCCAACTCTCACTTCCATACATGACTACTGGAAAAACCATAGCTTTAACTATATGAACCTTTGGTGGCAAACTGATGTCTCTGCTTTTCAGTACACTGTCTAGGTTTCTCATAACTATTTTCCCAAGGAGCATTCAATAAAAACCACCACTTAAAAGAGTAACAATGGTAGGTGGTATGCGTTGTATTATGCCCCCTAAAACATATTCAAGCCTTAATTCCTAGTACCTATGAATATAACCTTATTTGAAAGAAGGTTATAGGGTCTTTGCAAATATAACCAAGACGAGGGCATACAGGGGAATTCCCTGGCAATTCAGTGGTTAGGAATCCAAGCTTCCACTGCAGGTTCAATCCCTAGCCATGAAACTAAGATCCTGTAAGTCACATGGTGTGGCCAAAAAAAAATTAATTAAATGAGGTTATACTGGATTAGGGTGTCCTTATAAGTGGGAAATTTGGACACTGACACACACAAGGAGAAGACAGAGACAGCTAAAGGAGCTGCAAGCCTAGGAATACTGAGGCCTGCTGGCCATCCCTGGCAGCTAGGAGAAAAGAATAGAAGAGATTTTCCTCCAAGACTCCAGGAGGAGCCAACCTCTCCAACACCTTGCTGTGGAATTTCTAGCCTCCAGAACTGTGAGAGGATATGTGTCTGCTGTTTTAAGTCACCCAGTTTCCGGTAATTTGTCAAAGTAGCCCTGCTGTCGGTGTGTCAGCCGCTCAGTCGTGTCTGACTCTTGGCAATCCCATGTACTGCAGCCCCCCAGGTTCCTCCGTCCATGAAATTTTCCAGGCAAGAATACTGATGTTGCTTGCCATTCCCTTTTCCCGGGGATCTTCCTGACCCAGGGATTGAACCCAGGTCTCCTAAATTGCAGGCAGGTTCTTTACCACCTGAGCCACCGGCGAAGCCCAGAAACTAATATAATCAGTGTGATGTCAGAATAACATAAAAAATTACAACATTTTGTTTAGAAAAATAGTTTGGCACTTTTCTGTAAAACTAACCACGTGCTCAACAATCTTAGTCTTGGGTATTTGTTCCAGAAAAATGAAAACTTAACATTCACATAAATACCTGTACATAAACCTTCACAGCAACCTGATTCACAATACCCCACAACTGGAAACAACTCAAAGTGGCTAAATGGTTACTTAACCACTCAGTGGGAGGAGAATGGTTAAACTCTGGCATAGCTATACAACTGAATACTATTCAGCAGTAAATATGAGCACAACTTTCATCGATTCATGCAAAAACCTGGAGGACCTCAGCAGCATTATGCTTAGTGGGAAAAAGTGTATCCCGGGGGCTTCCCGGGTGGCTCAGTGGTAAAGAATCCACCTGCCAACACAGGAGACATGGGTTCAATCCCACTTGCTGCAAGCAACGAAGCCCATGAGCAACAACTGAGCCTGTGCTTTAGAACCCAGCAACCACAACTGCTGAAGCCCACATGCCTAGAGCCACAACACGAGAAGCCACGGCAATGAGAGGCCCACGCACCGCAGCAAAGAGTAGCCTCCACTCCCTGCAACGAGAGAAGGCTTGGGTGCGGCAAGGAAGACTCAGCACAGCCAAAAATAAACTTAAAACAATTTTTTTTCAAGTGTACCCGGAAAGGTCACAAACTGTTTCATTCCATTTATATAACATTCACAAAATGACAAAACTACAGAGCCAGAGAACAAGTTAGCAGGTCGAACGGCACAGAACTTTACACACATAAACACACATGAATGCACATAAACACTGGCAAAAGACTTTTAGGTCTACTATCCAGTCAATACTGTACCAATGTCAACTTCCTGCTTTTGATATTATGCTACAATCACATAAGATGTCACCATTGGGAACAACTGAGAGAAGGGTCCATAGACTCTATGTACAATTTTTGCAACTTGCTCTGAGTTAATTATTTCAAAATAAAAAGTTTTATTTTAGAAAGCCACCTGAAAAACAAAAAAGGGATAAAGTATGTTAAATCAATATCAAAAATGTTTTGCTTCTTACCTTCAGACTCTTCAGATAATTTGAAAGCATACTAGGATGGAATCGATTTTCTTCAGCAACTTGACTGTCATATCTTGGTCCTAACATTGTTTTCAGAGGTAAGAATCTTCCTAAATAACATGAAGATAGGTAATAATTTTCATTAATGAAAATGTTCTGGGTTAAAACTCTATAATTAGCAGTTCTCAAAATCACCTTCTTACAATATTTTTAATGAAATTGTCCATGAAATACTCTCAACCTATATTATACTTTTAAAGGGCACTATATTGGAACTTTTAAGTTCCAATATAGATTCAATATATCCAATATATATTCTAGAAATCGACAATCAATATAACAGCAAAAGAAATTACCAGTAAATGGAATGTCCAGGAAGATGTCCAGAAAGTTCTAAACTACTATATTACAAAGTTACTGCTTTAAAACCTTTAAAGATATAGTATTAGAAAACTGATAATGAAGTAAATTAAATCAATTCTTTGCAATTGCTATTACACTTTTTTAGTATGAAATTGGAACTTCTGATGCCGAGCAGGGCCCTGTGGGGCTCCTGGGCATGGAAGCCTTTTTGTCCCCCACTCCTTAAAGGCAATACTCAGAGCCTCCATGATCAAGATGGTGATCAGAGGAGGAGCAGCAAGGAAACCACCTGAGGCAAGGTTAAGGGGAGCAGAAAGGCTCATCAAGATCAGGAGACCACCTAGGACCCTGCACACACCCTAATCCTGTCAGCAACCCCACCCTTTTGAAACTTGAAGGAATGAAGACTGTTACTGCCTTGATAAATACCAAATACCCCTGTCTGACTATCTAAACTCTCCCTATTCAAGGAAGGGGGACACAGTTTTTGAGGCGCTAGCCTCCTAAGTTCCCCCTTTGCCTGCCAAAATAATAAGGCCACTCTTTCCTTCTCCACCATAACTCTGTCTCCATATTTCTGTTTGGCATTGGTGCACAGACAGCCAAGATTTTGGCAACACTTTCTCCATTTTACAGACCTTATCCTACATCCCAGAAGAATCAGGGTGAGAAGCATACTAACCAAAATCACTCATCAAAAAACTATCAGTGATTCTAATTTCAGCAAAACTAACTTTTTGGCCTTTTTTTTCTGAATCATCATGTAAACATAGGGGAAGTTATCTTATAAAATCAATTTTTAAATCATCTATTTTAGCTGATTTATAGTATAAAATCACTAAGTATAAACATCTACCTAAAATCATACCTAAGTGAAGTCTTAACATGTGTCCACAGACTTTAGCCAAAACAAATAAAAAGATCATTTTCTTTTTCTATTTTTATTTTCCACAAAGAGTCAGATATGACTTAGCAACTGAACATTTTCTACAAAACCACTCAAGATCAACAGTAACCTCCATCACTCAGTTCTCAAAGACTGATAATTTTTAACTCAGAGGGAGTTCCTGAATCACTTTCTTCACAAGGCTTCCAGGACACTACATCCTCCCATTTCTCCCCTCTCTCTGGCCTCTCCTTCTCAGTCTCCTTTACTAGCTCCTCCTCACCGCCCTGGCCCCTCTCTGTTTTGTCCCAGGGCTCAGTCTTTGTACCTCCTTTCTTTCTACACTCTCTGCCTTGGTGTCTCATTTGGTTTCACAGGTTTAAAAGCCATCAAGGCACTAATGACTCACAAACGGGTAACTCTGTGCCAAAGAAGTGAAGTGAAGTCGCTCAGTCGTGTCCGACTCTTTGCGACCCCATGGACTGTAGCCTACCAGGCTCCTTCCTCCATGGGATTCTCCAGGCAAGAATACTGGAGTGGGTTGCCATTCCAAACGTCTCCCTTAACTCTAGAATCAAACATCAAATCACTGACCTGACTTACTAGTCTCTGCTGCTGCTGCTACTAAGTCGCATCAGTCGTGTCCAACTCTGTGCGATCCCATAGATGGCAGCCCACCAGGTCCCCCCATCCCTGGGATTCACCAGGCAAGAACACTGGAGTGGGTTGCCATTTCCTTCTCCAATGGGATGTCTAACAGGTGTCTCAGACTTGGTATCCAAATTTGAGCTCTCAATTTTCAAACTCCTCTTAAGGTCCTCCCCATCTCAGCAAATGTAACACTCTTTTTTTTTTTTTTTAACAGTTTAGGGCAAAAGCTGTGGCCTTATCTTTGATCCATCTCTTTCTTATACACCCCACATCCAATCCATCAGCAAATCCTATTAGATCTGTCTTCAAAATACATCCAGAATCTGACCACT
>NW_024070188.1:48445661-48570644 GCF_014754425.2 Oryx dammah | reverse complement strand
CTACCATCTCACCTAGATTAGTATACTTCATTTGGTTTATTTACTATTTATTAAGTGCCTATTAGAGAAGGAAATGGCAACCCACTCCAGTATTCTTGCCTGGAGAATCCTATGTACAGAGGAGGCTGGTGGGCTACAGTCCACAGGGTCACAAAGAGTCAGACACGACTGAGCGATTTCACTTCACTTCAAGTGCCTATTACGTAACAGGCATTATTCTAGATGCATGGAATATATTAGTGAAAAGAACTAAAAAAAACAGATAAAAAATCCCTGCCCTCATGAAGCCTAATTTCTATTGAGTAAACCACAAACAAGAAACATAATAAATAATAAGGTATGTTAGAAGTTTCATCCCACTAAACCTCTCTTCTCATTGTCATCTCAGAGATCTCATCCTATTTCCCCTGCATACCCTTAACTCTGTGCTCCTCCCCTACTGCTCAGCCACACTCTCCTGAGAAAAACCCAGACCTAGCTAAACCCAACCACCTGATTTCTTTGGGCCTACCCCTATGCGGCTCGACTCCCTAGAGAAAATCTCAGATGGGTGACAATATAAATTATAATCACCAATTTCAAAGGCAATCTTCTGTTTCACATCTTTTTCTCATTTTTAAAATATACTAGGGCGGTCCTAAGATGGCGGAGGAATAGGAAGGGAAGACCACTTTCTCCCTCACAAATTCCTCAAAAGATCATTTCAACGCGGAGCAAACTCCACAAAACAACCTCTGAATGCAGGCAGAGGACATCAGGCAACCAGAAAAGCAGATCATTGTCTTCAAAAACAGCGTCCCCCCCTCTCCACAGCGCGACTGAACTAGTGAGCCTAAAAAAAAAAAAAAAAAGTGTCCACCACCGCCCCCATGTGTCAGGATGGAATTCAGACCCTGAAGAGACCAGCAAACAGGAAACGCCTTGGAAGTGACCAACACGGCCCACAACATCAGAGAAGGGCCAGATATATCTTCACAATTTTTACAATCATTCCTTTTTTTTTTTTTTTCCTTTTTTTTTTTTGTTGTTTTTTTTGCTTTCTTTTTTTTTCTTTTTTTTCTCAAACTTTTTTTTTAACTGTTAAGTCTTCTATTTCTCTACTTTATATTTCTATAACTATTACTTTTCAAAAAAAAAAGACTCTACTTTTTTAAAGCAAACACCATATATAGTCTTTGCGTGGTTGTTGTTGGTATTTCTTTTTTAATCTTGGGGTTTGTTTTTTTTTTCCTTATATATTTTTTTTCCTTATTTTTTTTTCCTTATTTCTTTTTCTTAATATTATTATTTTTTTTATCTTCTCTCTTTTTTTCTTTCTTCCTTCTGCTTCGTCTCTTTAACATTGTATTTTTGAAAATCTAACCTCTACTCTAGGTTTTTAATCTTTGCTTTTCGGTTTTTGTTGTCAATCTTGTACATTTCATAACCCAATCTTACCTGACAGCGAGATTACTGGCTTGACCACTCTCTCCTCCTTTTGGACTCTCCTTTTTCTCCACCAGGTGGCCTCTGTCTCTCCTCCCCCGCCCCCCATCTCTCCTATATCCAACTCTGTGATTCTCTGTGTGTTCTAGATGGTGGAGAGCACCTAAGGAACTGATTACTGGCTGGACCTGTCTCTCTCCTTTTCATTCCTCTCTCTTACCCTCCTGGCCACCTCTGTCTACTTCCTCTCTCTCGTCTTCCCTGTATAACTCCGTGAATACCTCTGAGAGGTCCAGACTATGGAGCGCACATAAGGAAGTGACTATTAACTAGCTTGCTCTCTCCTCTTTTGATCTCACTGCATCTCATTCCAGTCACCTCTAACTACCCCCCCCTCTTCTCTTCTCCATGTAACCCAGTGAACCTCT
Source organism: Oryx dammah (assembly GCF_014754425.2). Classification (NCBI taxonomy): domain Eukaryota; kingdom Metazoa; phylum Chordata; class Mammalia; order Artiodactyla; family Bovidae; genus Oryx; species Oryx dammah. The sequence goes on along the minus strand of NW_024070188.1, from coordinate 48,568,791 downwards.
CTGGGTGCCCCTCAATGTGGAGAAACCTTTCATCTTTAGCCTAGATGCTATATCATTGGTGCTGTATAGATGGAGAAGTCTAGAGACCACCGTAAAAATAAAACCAAAAACCAGAAGCAGGAGGCTTAAGTCCAAAGCTTGAGAACATCAGAGAACTCCTGAATTCAGGGAACATTAAGCAATAGGAGCTCATCAAATGCCTCCAAACCTACACTGAAACAAAGCTCCACCCAAGGGCCAACAAGTTCCAGAGCAAGACATATCACACAAATTCTCCAGCAACACAGGAACACACCCCTGAGCTTCAATATACAGGCAGTTCAAAGTTACTCCAAAACTTTAGACGTCTCATAACCCATTACTGGTCACTCCACTGCACTCCAGAGAGAAGAAACCCAGCTCCACCCACCAGACCTCCAACACAAGCCTCCCTAACCAGGAAACCTTGGCAAGCCACTGATACAACGCCACCCACAGTGAGGAAGCTCCACAATAAAGAGAACTCCACAAATTACCAGAATATAAAAAGGCCATTCCAAACGCAGCAATATAACCAAGATGAAGAGACAGAGGAATACCCAACAGGTAAAGGAGCAGAAGAAATGCCCACCAAACCAGACAAAAGAGGAAGAGATAGGGAATCTACCTGAGAAAGAATTCCGAATATTGATAGTGAAAATGATCCAAAATCTTGAAGTCAAAATGGAATCACAGATAAATACCCTAGAGACAAGGATTGAGAAGATGCAAGAAAGGTTCAACAAGGACCTAGAAGAAATAAAAGAGTCAATATACAATGAATAACGCAATAAAGGAGATCAGAAACACTCTGGAGGCAACAAATAATAGAATAACGGAGGCAGAAGATAGGATTAGTGAAATAGAAGACAGAATGGTAGAAATAAATGAATCAGAGAGGAAAAAAGAAAAATGAATTAAAAGAAATGAGGACAATCTCAGAGACCTCCAGGACAATATGAAACGCTCCAACATTCGAATTATAGGAGTCCCAGAAGAAGAAGACAAAAAGAAAGACCACGAGAAAATCCTTGAGGAGATAATAGTTGAAAACTTCCCTAAAATGGGGAAGGAAATAATCACCCAAGTCCAAGAAACCCAGAGAGTCCCAAATAGGATAAACCCAAGGCGAAACACCCCAAGACACATATTAATCAAATTAACAAAGATCAAACACAAAGAACAACTATTAAAAGCAGCAAGGGAAAAACAACAAATAACACACAAGGGGATTCCCATAAGGATAACAGCTGATCTCTCAATAGAAACTCTGCAGGCCAGGAGGGAATGGCAAGACATACTTAAAGTGATGAAAGAAAATAACCTACAGCCCAGATTACTATACCCAGCAAGGATCTCATTCAAATACGAAGGAGAAATCAAAAGCTTTACAGACAAGCAAAAGCTGAGAGAATTCAGCACCACCAAACCAGCTCTCCAACAAATTCTAAAGGATATTCTCTAGACAGGAAACACAAAAAGGGAGTATAAACCCGAACCCAAAATAATAAAACAAATGGCAACGGGATCATACTTATCAATAATTACCTTAAACGTAAATGGATTGAATGCCCCAACCAAAAGGCAAAGACTGGCCGATTGGATACAAAAACAAGAACCCTCTATATGCTGCTTACAAGAGACCCACCTCAAAACAAGGGACACATACAGACTGAAAGTGAAGGGCTGGAAAAAGATATTCCATGCAAATAGAGACCAAAAGAAAGCAGGAGTGGCAATACTCATATCCGATAAAATAGACTTTAAAACAAAGGCTGTGAAAAGAGACAAAGAAGGCCACTACATAATGTTCAAAGGATCAATCCAAGAAGAAGATATAACAATTATAAATATATATGCACCCAACATAGGAGCACCGCAATATGTAGGACAAATGCTAACAAGTATGAAAGGGGAAATTAACAACAACACAATAATAGTGGGAGACTTTAATACCCCACTCACACATATGGACAGATCAACTAAACAGAAAATTAACAAAGAAACGCAAACTTTAAATGATACATTAGACCAGTTAGACCTAATTGATATCTATAGGACATTTCACCCCAAAACAATGAATTAAACCTTTTTCTCAAGTGCTCATGGAACCTTCTCGAGGATAGATCACATCCTGGGCCATAAATATAACCTTGATAAATTCAAAAAAATCGAAATCATTCCAAGCATCTTTTCTGACCATAATGCACTAAGATTAGATCTCAATTACAGGAGGAAACCTATTAAAAATTCCAACATATGGAGGCTGAACAACACGCTCCTGAATAACCAACAAATCACAGAAGAAATCAAAAAAGAAATCAAAATATGCATAGAAACTAATGAAAATGAAAACACAACAACCCAAAACCTGTGGGACACTATAAAAGCAGTGCTAAGAGGACAGTTCATAGCAATACAGGCATACCTCAAGAAACAAGAAAAAAGTCAAATAAATAACCTAACTCTACACCTAAAGCAACTAGAAAAGGAAGAATTAGAGAACCCCAGAGTTAGCAGAAGGAAAGAAATCTTAAAAATTAGGGAAGAAATAAATGCAAAAGAAACAAAAGAGACCATAGCAAAAATCAACAAAGCCAAAAGCTGGTTCTTTGAAAGGATAAATAAAATTGACAGACCATTAGCCAGACTCATCAAGAAGCAAAGAGAGAAAAATCAAATCAATAAAATTAGAAATGAAAATGGAGAGATCACAACAGACAACACAGAAATACAAAGGCTCATAAGAGACTACTATCAGCAATTATATGCCAATAAAATGGACAACCTGGAAGAAATGGACAAATTCTTAGAAAAATACAATTTTCCAAAACTAAACCAGGAAGAAATAGACAATCTTAACAGACCCATCACAAGCACGGAAATTGAAACTGTAATCAGAAATCTTCCAGCAAACAAAAGCCCAGGTCCAGACGGCTTCACAGCTGAATTCTACCAAAAATTTCGAGAAGAGTTAACACCTATCCTACTCAAACTCTTCCAGAAAATTGCAGAGGAAGGGAAACTTCCAAACTCATTCTATGAGGCCACCATCACCCTAATACCAAAACCGGACAAAGATACTACAAAAAAAGAAAACTACAGGCCAATATCACTGATGAACATAGATGCAAAAATCCTCAACAAAATTCTAGCAATCAGAATCCAACAACACATTAAAAAGATCGTACACCATGACCAAGTGGGCTTTATCCCAGGGATAAAAGGATTCTTCAACATCCGCAAATCAATCAATGTAATTCACCACATTAACAAATTGAAAAATAAAAACCATATGATTATCTCAATAGATGCAGAGAAGGCCTTTGACAAAATTCAACATCCATTTATGATAAAAACTCTCCAGAAAGCAGGAATAGAAGGAATATACCTCAACATAATAAAAGCTATATATGACAAACCCACAGCAAACATTATCCTCAATGGTGAAAAATTGAAAGCATTTCCCCTTAAGTCAGGAACAAGACAAGGGTGCCCACTTTCACCACTACTATTCAACATAGTTCTGGAAGTTTTAGCCACAGCAATCAGAGCAGAAAAAGAAATAAAAGGAATCCAAATTGGAAAAGAAGAAGTAAAACTCTCACTGTTTGCAGATGACATGATCCTCTACATAGAAAACACTAAAGACTCTACCAGAAAATTACTAGAGCTAATTAATGAATATAGTAAAGTTGCAGGATATAAAATCAACACACAGAAATCCCTTGCATTCCTATACACTAATAATGAGAAAGCAGAAGAAGAAATTAAGGAAACAATTCCATTCACCATTGCAACAAAAAGAATAAAATACTTAGGAATATATCTACCTAAAGAAACTAAAGACCTATATACAGAAAACTATAAAACACTGATGAAAGAAATCAAAGAGGACACTAATAGATGGAGAAATATACCATGCTCATGGATCGGAAGAATCAATATAGTGAAAATGAGTATATTACCCAAAGCAATTTACAAATTCAATGCAATCCCTATCAAGATACCGGCGATATTTTTCACAGAACTAGAACAAATAATTTCAAGATTTGTATGGAAATACAAAAAACCACGAATAGCCAAAGCAATCTTGAGAAAGAAGAATGGAACTGGAGGAATCAATTTGCCTGACTTCAGGCTCTACTACAAAGCCACAGTCATCAAGACAGTATGGTATTGGCACAAAGACAGACATATAGATCAATGGAACAAAATAGAAAGCCCAGAGATAAATCCCCATACATATGGACACCTTATCTTTGACAAAGGAGGCAAGAATATACAATAAAGACAATCTCTTTAACAAGTGGTGCTGGGAAAACTGGTTAACCACTTGTAAAAGAATGAAACTAGATCACTTTCTAACACCGCACACAAAGATAAACTCAAAATGGATTAAAGATCTAAATGTAAGACCAGAAACTATAAAACTCTTAGAGGAGAACATAGGCAAAACACTCTCCGACATAAACCACAGCAGGATCCTCTATGATCCACCTCCCAGAATTCTGGAAATAAAAGCAAAAATAAACAAATGGGATCTAATTAAAATTAAAAGCTTCTGCACAACAAAGGAAAACATAAGCAAAGTGAAAAGACAGCCTTCCGAATGGGAGAAAATAATAGCAAATGAAGCAACTGACAAACAACTAATCTCAAAAATATACAAGCAACTCCTGCAGCTCAATTCCAGAAAAATAAAAGACCCAATCAAAAAATGGGCCAAAGAACTAAATAGACATTTCTCCAAAGAAGACATATGGATGGCTAACAAACACATGAAAAGATGCTCAACATCACTCATTATTAGAGAAATGCAAATCAAAACCACAATGAGGTACCACTTCACACCAGTCAGAATGTCTGCGATCCAAAAATCTGCAAGCAATAAATGCTGGAGAGGGTGTGGAGAGAAGGGAACCCTCCTACACTGTTGGTGGGAATGCAAACTAGTACAGCCACTATGGAGAACAGTGTGGAGATTCCTTAAAAAATTGCAAATAGAAATGCCTTATGACCCAGCAATCCCACTGTTGGGCATACACACAGAGGAAACCAGAATTGAAAGAGACACATGTACCCCAATGTTCATTGCAGCACTGTTTATAATAGCCAGGACATGGAAACAACCTAGATGTCCATCAGTGGATGAATGGATAAGAAAGCTGTGGTACATATACACAATGGAGTATTACTCAGCCATTAAAAAGAATACATTTGAATCAGTTCTGATGAGATGGATGAAACTGGAGCCGATTATACAGAGTGAAGTGAGCCAGAAAGAAAAACACCAATACAGTATACTAACACATATATATGGAATTTAGGAAGATGGCAATGATGACCCTGTATGCAGGACAGCAAAAAAGACACAGATCTGTATAGCAGACTTTTGGACTCAGAGGGAGAGGGAGAGGGTGTGACGATTTGGGAGAATGGCATTGAAACATGTATAATATCATGTAAGAATCGAAATGCCAGTCTATGTCTGATGCAGGATATGACACGCTTGGGGCTGACGCGCAGGGATGACCCAGAGAGATGTTGTGGGGAGCGGGGTGGAAGGGGGGTTCATGTTTGGGAACGCATGTACACCTGTGGTGGATTCATGTCAATCTATGCCAAAACCAATACAGAATTGTAAAGTAAAAATTAAAAATAAATAAATTTAAAAATAAATAAATAAATAAATAAATAAATAAAATAAAATAAAATATACTAAGCTCCTCTACCCCCCTTTTCAACTGATGGCTTCATGTTATACATTACTGAAAAGGCAAAAAGCAACTTCTTATGTTTAACACATACCAGATACTGTTTAAAACAGTTTACATAGATTTATTAATTTACTCCTAACATCTGATGGACAGGGAGGCCTGGCGTGCTGCAGTCCATGGGGTCGCAAAGAATCAGACACAACTGAGAGACTGAAGTGAACTGAACATAAACATACATAATGTTATTATCCCCATTTTACAGATGAGGAAATCAAGGCAAGAGAAATTAAATAACTTGAAAACTGTCACACTTTTAGTAAATGAGAGAACAGTGATTCAAACCTAGGTGATCTGGACATGGAGTCCACATATAAAACTGCTATTCAACAGCACCTCTCCACCACTGAAACTTGCCTCACCTTTATAAACCTTTCTGTCCATTTTCTCGAGTCCATTTTCTCTTTCATCCTCTGTCTTTCCTCCCATTAAAGGCAAATCCCTTCTCTTCTGCTCTGGATTCCTTTCCATCTTGCCTTCACAAGGACATGAACATTTCCTCCCTTCCGTGTGGTTACCAACTTTTCTAATGTCTTACGTCTTAGCAGTATCTCATACATCTGACCCTTCCTTCCTTCTTGAAAAATTATCTTGGCTTTCATAACACTAGACTCGTTTAGTTTGAGGAGTTGCTTGTCAGAGAAACTAGCATTACTTATCCTGAATAATCAAATACCATGCTTTTAAATACTTTCTTTACGCTAATGATCCTTAAATGTACATCTACAACTCGAACTTGTTTGAATTCCAAACCATATATCCAGCTGTGTACTCAACATCTCTACCTGTGCAGTCAGGATCTTAATACCTCTTCCAACCTGCCTTCCACTCCCTCCCCCGATAAGCCCTAATGGTACCAATCATCCCACTGCATAAGCAGAAACCTAGGACCAAGTTTTGACTTTCTTGCTCTCATTCTAAATCCAACAATCCAAGTCCTGTCTATTTTCCCTCCTTGTTGTTGTTGTTCAGTGGCAGGTCGTGTCCTACTCTTCTGTGATCCCATGGATTGGGATCTTCCAAGCAAGAATACCAGGGTGGGCCACCATTTCCTTTCTCCAGGGGATCTTCCCAACCCAAGGGTCAAACCCTCATCTCCTGCACTGCAGGTGCATTCTTTTACTGCTGAGCAACTGGGGAAGTTCATCTTCCCCTTTAATTTTCTCCAATCAGCCTGCGCACACTTAGTTGTTTCCGTCGTGTCCAACTCTTTGCAACCGTATGGACCATAGCCCACCAGGCTCCTTTGTCCATGGGATTCTCCAGGCAAGAATACTGGAGTGGGTTGGATGACTCCTCCAGGGGATCTTTCCAACCCAGGGATTGAACCCGCATCTCCCGCAATGCAGGCAGATTCTTTGCTGCTGAGCCTCCAAGGAAGTCCCCTACTCCAACTCTACTTCTAAACCATCACCATTCTTTCACCCAGACTACCATGAAAGTTCCTAAATAATCTCCCCACTCTCATTCTTGTCTCTTTCATCAAACACAGAGCAATCAAAGTGAGCCTCTTTAAACTGAAGTCAAATCATCTCACCCCAGTGCTTAAGAAATGGCAATGGTTTGCCAGTGCAGTTTGAAAGTATATAAATATTAAAATCCCTTATCACACCCTAAAGCCTTTAGGACCTAGCTCAAACACTCCATCCTCATATCCATATCCTCACTTTAAGGCTGAGATCTCTCCATCATCATCCTATCCTAACAGAAACCTTTAAAATAAAAACAAAACAACAACAACAAAAAAAAAAAAACAATATATGTAGCATATTTTTGGGGGGGTCAGCCTGTGCAACTTGTGGGATCTTAGTTCCCTGACTAGAGATCAAAACCCAGCCCTCGGCAGTCAGAGGAGGACCGCCAGAGAATTTCCTCTATCTAGCAAACTTCTATTTATTCAAGATAACTCACACACACTTCCTCTAGGAAGTGTGAACCCTTCCTGAACCCTTTCTTCCCTGAACCCTTTCTTCTTCCCTAACCTCAAACAAAGAATTGGGTTTATCACCTCTAGTATCCCATAATATTCTATAACAGCGTCATTGTGTACTTGTTATAACAAAACTTTTTGTTTAAAAATGATGGTTTACTACTTCCAAGAAACTACAGGGACTAAGGTGAGGGACTATATCTTAACCATCTCCCACGTCCAAAAAACCAGCACAAAGTATACACAAATACTTGCTAAGTAAAATGACTTCAAAGTCACCATTATTCTCATAAGACTATCATATTTATAGTCCCACAGTTAGTTCCCAGGAAGTTCTTTACACATAGTATATATAAACTGTTATGTTGAATAATCTGCCTTTAAGAAATGAGAAGCTAGTTTTCTTCCAAGTGTTCACCTAAAATCCATCACTCAGAGGAAACAAAAAAGAATTCTTCAGAAATAAAGCCTCAGAAGGAGAAAGGTCCTATCTCCAGGAGCTCTCTCACTGGAAGTCTGGTTTAAGTAGAAAATTGAACTTCAGTGGGGAACAGATTACTTTTACAATTAGTACCATCTTCTTTCTGATTCAGAAAAATTACGAACTTATATAGTACTAACAAGAGTTGGTGATGGACAGAGAAGCCTGGAGTGCTACAGTCTATGGGGTCACAAAGAGTCAGACACGCCTGACAGAACAAGTCATCCTAATGTTTACAATGAGAAAATTTAGCAGTCATAACATATTTTCCTAAATGTGCAAAATATCAAAGAAATTATATAATAAGCATGAATTCCTTTTCTAATGAGAAAAAAAGTAAGAGGAAGAAAATAGGAGGTAGAAATTGAGAATATGAATGATTCCTTATTTTTCTCTAAAGCTTGCAATAATATAGCTAGCATTTCTTGTTCTACTACTGTAAAACACTGCCAACCTTGCATTTTCTAAAATACACAATGTGTCATGAACACTTCTAGGACACAGAATTTTAAGGTAAATTCAGAGAGATTTATCAAGAATTTTATGTTGTCTTCCTTACTTTTTAACAAGGGTCACAAGCCAAAGCACACCTGATTACCAGTAAAGATCCAGTTGGTTGTCAGGAGGCCTGGGGTTCTGTCCAGGGCCCACAACTGCTCAGATGAGGTGAGTTTAGTGACTCAGGGAGCACAATAATTAAAAGTCTAGCTTCTGGGGGTCAAAATACTCCAACACAATAAAAAGGAAAACGTTTTTATTTCTGACCCTTATCTCCTAGAGAGGGAAAAAGAAAAGAAAAGCATACAACTCTATTTCTTAGAGTGGTATAAAGCTGTCTGGGGCTTAGCACTTCACCGGCTGCTGTCCACCCCCAGTCAGTACATACATGTGTCCCTTTATCTACCAAGAAGTCAGTATCCTGATATTTGTCATCGCCATGAGCAACTACATTAAAATTCTGACTTTTAAGCTGTTTTTCTAATTCCAAATAAAAAATAATTCTCTTTTGACCAGGTCTTCTTTATGATTTTGTTTTTCTCACAAATAAATGTAGCAGGTAACTCTAATAATAAAGCATCCAGCAAACATGCGCCAAGTTAAAAAAGAAGTCAGACATCCAAGTTCAGAGGTTTCTTCATAACTCTATAGCGGGGGAAATGTAAAAAAAAAAAAAAGGATTCAATACTAAGTTAGAGATAACAAGGGAAAAAAGTCAAAATGTCTGAAGAGTAAGACCTATAAAGAAAAATGTAAAGAACTGTAATCAATTCATCTAAAGAAAGTACAATGACTATCAACTACAAGTGAAAATGCCTATAAAAATGGTTAGAACATAAAATTATTTCATTTTTGTTAAGGAAAAACATTTCCTCACCCTAAGACTTATTTAGATTATCTTTCAATAAGACTTTTATCCATCATTTATATGGTTTTACTGACTGAAGATTTAATATAAAATGTGAAGAAAAGCTGACAAACCAGAAGAATCAGAAAACATGAATTAAAAAATGACTACGGAATCTTCTCTTCCAACAATTTAAAATAACTAGGCAGACATACTAAAGATGTGTATATAATTAGTAAGCATGCATAGTTCACTACAAAATCCTTTAATTTTGTTTCAAAACATCTTCTAGAAAAAGCATTAGGTTGAAGTTAGTTAAAATTTAAAACTTTAATTCTTCAAAAGAAACTGTTAAGAGAATGAAAAGGCAAGCCACAAACTGGAGAAAAGACTTGAAAAGCATATGAAGTTCCGATACTTTGGCCATCTGATGCAAGGAGCCAACTCACTGGAAAAGACCCTGATGCTGGGAAAGACTGAGGGCAAGAGGAGAATGGGTAACAGAGGATGAGATGGTTGGATGGTATCACCAACTCAGTGGATGGGAGTTTGAGCAAACTCCAGGAGATAATGAAGGACAGGGAAGCCTGGCGTGCTGCAGTTCAAGGGGTTGCTAAGAGCTGGACCTGACTTAGCAACTGAACAACAAAAAAGGACTTGTATTTACAACATATAAAGAACAATAACAACTCACAAACAAAAAACCCAATTTTAAAAATCAGCAAAGGAACTTCCCTGGTGACCCAGTGGCTAAGACTCTGAGTTCCCAATGCAGGGGTCCTAGGTTGGATCCCTGGCCAGGGAACTAAATCCTACATTCTGCAACTAAGAGTTTGCATACCACAGCTAAAGATTCCACATGCCCCATCTTATGATCTCCAGTGTCACACAAAGATCGTAGATCCCAAGTGCTAAAACTAAGACCCTACACAGTCAAATAAATAAAAATAAATATTTTTAAAATCAGCAAAAGATTTGGACATTTTGCAAAAGATATGTGAACTGCCAAGAAGCACATGAAAAGATGCTCAACATCAAACCACAATAATACAGTACTAAGCCCCTACTGGGGCTACCCTGAGAGCTCAGTTGGTAAAGAAGGGGTAATATTAAAAAGACTGACCAAATCAAGTGTTAGGATATGGAGCAAAGAAGAATGCTCATACTGATAGGCAGGAATGCAAAATGTTAGGACTTTGAAAAGAGTTTGGCAGTTTTTTGAAAGGTTAAACGTACACCTACTGTATGATCCATCCCTCTCCTAAAGATTTACACAGAGGAAAAGAAAACATATGCCCATACAAAGAACTGCACATGAATGTTCATAGTAAGTTAGTATGCAACAGCCAGAAACTGAAAACCCAAAGGACCATCAATGAATGAATGAATAAACAAATCTAATTTAAACTGGTGTAGCTATAACAATAGACTACTACTTGGCAGTAATAAGGGATGAGTTAATGATACACACAAGCACACATATAAATCTCAAAATAATAATGCTGAGTGAAAGATGCAAGAGATAGTCCCCAAAAGAGAGTATGTTTCCATTTATTTTAAAAATTATACAAAATGCAAACTAAATCTATAGTGACAGAGAGCTGATCACCGGTTGCCTGCAGAGAGAGGGATTATCAAGGGCTGCAGGAAATCTGAAGAGGTGATGATTATGTTCACTATCCTGTGTTTCATTCTTGTGTTTCATAGGGGGTGTGCGGGAGTCAAAATTTATCCAACTGTACACTTTAAATTTAAAGTCTGTTGGGTCAAACTCAAAGATGAAAAAGTCCTCAAAAGTCATTCTTTCTTAAAAAAAAAAAAAAGATTTTAAAAAATAAAGCAAAACAAAAACCTCCAGTCTCGGTGTGGATCAATTTCACCACTGGGAACTGCCCTTCCTCCTCTTAAGCCCTCCTTCACCTCAAGACCCACACCCTTCCGAGAACCCTGAAAGGTTTACAAAACTCTTGACTAAGCTCTAAGCTTCAAAGTGCTGCCCCTTGAGTTCTTGTGTCCTCAGTTCCTGCCACACAGAAACCTCCTATCTACCTTCCTGCTCGCAACATTTAGCCTTACTGAAGAATGCCCTCCAGTGCAGGTTCCCAAACATTCATCCACGAAGCTTCATCGGACCGAGCACATCTCGGTCCTGAAACACCACTGCCGAAAGCTGCACCCCCTCAGCCCACCCCCGCACCCGCCCGTGTGCGGGGACTCGAACACCCCGGTCCCGGTTACCTGCCACCGGCTGGCCGCGCCGCGGACAGTTTAGCCACCGCGGCGGTATCTTGTTGTGAGCCATGTCTTGGGGCCGCGCACAGTCGCCCCTCCACCAACGCTCGGCCTAGCGGCCGCCTCCTCGCAGTCCGCTCTAAACCGGAGGTCTGAGGTACCCGAATCCCGGACGGCGTCCGAACCCTAGCCCCTCGGACGCGGGTAATGTCAGCGGCGGCGCGCCACTTCCATTCACGCTCAACTCTAGGCGAGCCCACAATGCACCGCCACTTCCGCCCCCAAAGGCCCCACCCACTTCTTTCCGAGGTCAGAGGTGAAAAAGGGAAGCTGGCGGAGGGATGGGAAGGAGTTAAGGCCAAGGCGAATGGAAGGGGCGGGTCTTCCCTCGCCCCGCCCCGCCCAGATCTCGGAGGGCTCTGTGGGCGGCTTTGCACATACATGCTCGGCTGCTATAGTGGGAGAAGGCACCCAACTCCGATACTCTTGTCTGGAAAATCCCATGGACGGAGGAGCCTGGTAGGCTGCAGTCCATGGGGTCGCTAAGAGTCAGACACGACCGAGCGACTTCACTTTCACTTTTCACTTCCATGCATTGGAGAAGGAAATGGCAACCCACTCCAGTGTTCTTGCCTGGAGAATCCCAGGGACGGGGGAGCCTGGTGGGCTGCTGTCTATGGGGTCGCACAGAGTCGGACACGACTGAAGCGACTTAGCAGCAGCAGTAGCAGCAGCAGCTGCTGCTGCCATAGTACGAGATACCGCAGAACTACCGTTCTTTACATTTCTGTCTCGACAGCCGATGGAAACCCTGGAGAATGAAAGGAAACCAAGCCTCTTTCCAAGCGTAGAGTGGTCCGCAGATTTCGTTAAGGCATTTATCTGTTTTACTGACGAAAGGGGCTTTCCCGCTGCCGTCATACCCCAAGAGCCTGATCGCCCTTTTTTCGGCCAAGGGGGTTGGCGTTTCGGCAGGATCTGGGTTTGATTGGGAATTGGAAAAGTTCTTCCTGACTTGGATTAGCGGAACAAGCTTTAGAGAAAATCTAAGGGCGAGAGATTGGAGCACCAGGAATGAGGGATTTCTCTTTGGGGGTGTGTTTCTAGGGATCCATGAAGCATCTGAAATTAACCCTAAACCGTGCTTTATGAGTTTTGTTTCTACATTTCTGGAGCAGTTTTGTAGTGTGTTTGGGAGTCTCACAGTTACCAACTAATGTGTGTAATTGGCAAAGGCAGGAATTGCTCAGTGGAGTACCGCTACGCGGCAGTGTTCTCAATTTGGCTTACCAAATGGTCTTTCCTTCCAGTTAAGCAGGTGCGATTGGAAGCATCTTCCAATTCCAGGCGATTGGAAGCTCATTTTATAAACTGTCCTGTAATAAGAATTTCTATAGCTACCAGACTAATTTAGGTAAAGTATTAAATATAAAGCTGGATGCTGGCAAGTTAATTATAGTGTTAACAGGTTGGCTTTAAATATCAGTGCTGTATTTGCACTGTAAGAGAATGCGGTTTGGGACAGGGCAGGGAATGTGTGTTAAAGCAGTGGTCCCCAACCTTTTTGACCAATTTCATAAGAGACAGTTTTTCCACGAACTAGGCTGGGGAGAGGAAGTTGGTTTCAGGATGATTCAAGCACATTTCATTCATTGTGCACTTTTATTTCTATTATATGACACCAACTCCACCTTAGATCATCAGGCATTAGATCCTGGAGGTTGGGGGTCTGATGTTAAAGTGCTGGTGAAAAACTTGTGGGACTGCTCAGCTCCCAAATGCCTGGACCCTCTCAATATGATCAGAATTCTCCCCATAGCAAGGGGCTCTCTATGTTTGAGAGAGCCTGAATTAGTTGGCACTCCTGGTCTGTCTGGCTGTTACATCTGTTGAGACCTTTTAGTAAAAGTAACACTCCTCTGCTAACAGGAAAAGATAAGACTCAGTTGCCTTACAAACCAGCAATCTGCCCAGATGATGGCCAATTCTAGTGTCTGCTGGCAGAGTGGAGTTGGAGCAAAGAGGAAGTCAAGACATGTTAATGAGAATGTGTTTGTGGTTCCAGAAAGCCAGGGAGGACTCAGGTTGGTCACTCTGTGGGCATCTGTTTTTCCTCTTGGAGAACGGCAGAGAGGTGAGAGTAGGGGTAAATAAGATTGAATTTTCCCTGTTGAAAGGAAAAAGACTTTCCCCTTTCCTAGAACATCTTCTTTCAAAAACTTTTATTTGTAAATCCTGCCCCATCGCTTTGATACCTATATATAAGTCTTTTGAACAGCTTAGTAAGCCTCTTGTCTGCTTTACAACCCAAGAACTTTTCTCAAGGTCTGGAGAGCCACCTCTTTGTAAACAGGAAGAAAGATGGCACCCACACCCCCACCCCCACCCCCACCCACCCTCACCCCCGTCTCCTTGTCACCACGGGAATTTAACCTAAAGAAAGCAGAAACATTTCTTTACCAACAAAGGTCCCTACAGTCAAAGCTATAGTTTTTCCAGTAGTACTGTATGGATATGAGAGCTGGACCATAAAGAAAGCTGAATGCTAAAAAACTGATGCTTTTGAACTGTGGTGTTGGAGAAGACTTGAAAGTGCCTTGGACTGCAAGGAGATCAAACCAGTCAATCCTAAAGGAAATCAATCCTGAATATTCATTGGAAGGACTGATGCTGAAGCTGAAACTCCAATACTTTGGCCATCTGATGAGAAGAGCTGACTCACTGAAAAAGACCCTGATGCTGGGGAAGATTGAAGGCAAGAGCAGAAGGGGACAACAGGGGATGAGATGGTTGGATGGCATCACAGACTCAATGGATATGAGTTTGAGCAAGCTTCAGGAGTTGGTGAAGGACAGGAAAGCCTGGTGTGCTGTAGTCCATGGGGTTGCAAAGAGACACGACTGAGTGACTGAAAACAACAACAATAACACCTGGTTCCAAGCTGTAAGTCACAAAGATAGAACCCATGTTTCTTATGTCTTCTGCATTGGTAAGTGGGTTCTTTACCACTAGTACCACCTGGGAAGCCCTCTCTCTGTGGGGCTATGTCCAAATTTCCAGTCCATCCATTGAATTCTGGCCCACCCTAATCCTGTGTAAACTCATCAAGATTCCATCTGCAAAAACCTATTTCCAAATAAAGCCACACTCAAAAGTACAAGGTCAGAAATTAAACATATCTTTTGGGACAGTTCAATCCATGACACCCACCATGACTTCTGGAGGCACATCCAGACTTGCAGAAACATAAGCCCTTCCGAATCCCAGGAATTTGGCTGCTCTATGTCTTCCTTTTTCAGAGAACCATTCCGTTTTTCTGAAAAGTCAGAGACTGAGACACAGGTCTTAAAAATCGCCTTCCTTGTCCCTCCCTTCTTTTGAATACTGCAAGTGGAACCCAGCAGTATCCTTCCTGGGACAGACCCCTCCCACCATGTCCTCTGCTTAACCTCCTCTCTGAACATCTCATGTGCATTTTCTGAGTTGTTCTACAGATGCTAAAACCCCCATCAACGGAACTACCTGGCAGTCTGGTGGTTAGGGCTCCACGTTTCCACTGCAGGGGGTGCACAGATTTGATCCCTGATCAGGGGGCTAAGATGCTGCAAGCCTCTCAGAGTAGCCAAAAAAATAAAAACCCCACTAAGCTAATATAATAACATAGAACGTAACAGTACATTATGACTAGAGCGTGTAGCCTCCTAACATACAGGAGCCTGAGGATTGATAATGTTAACCCCTATAACATCAACATCAGCCGATAAGAAAATGATGCATAAGCTGATCAGATACCCTGTGAGTCCCCTCCCTCACCTGGCTTCACCAGGTCTTAGTTATGGCATATAGGATCTGCCAGCCGACATGAGGGATCTTTAGTTGTGGGATTCTTTTTTTTTTTTTTTTTAGTTGCAGCACGTGGGGTCTAGTTTCTTTGACCAGGGACTGAATAGGGGCCCCCTGCAATGGAAATGGAGAGCCTTAACCACTGGAAGGGACCACCAGGGAAGTCCCTCACCTTGCCTTTAAAAATGCCTCCTTGAAATCCGTTGAGGAGTTTGGGGTTTTTTGAGTACTAGCTGCCTTGGACTACATGTCTGGTGTCCAATAAATGCCTTTCCTTCACCACAACCTGGTGTCCATAGATGAGTTTTACTGTGTGACGGAGTGGACCAAGTTTGGTTCGGTAGTACTAGGAGATGCAGGGAATGAGATATCTTGAGCAAAGTCAAAATCACCTTCCATAAATTAACACGTTGTAATGGGAACCCACTCCAATGTTCTTGCCTGGAGAATCTCAGTCGCACAGAGTTGGACACAACTGAAGCAACTTAGCAGCAGCAGCAGCAAATTAACTATACTTCAGTTTTCTAAAAAATTATTCAGTTGTCTAGAGCTTAAAGCCTCATTGTCTATTTATGATTAGTTGTCCCTCATGTTTTTATTTCCTGCTGCTGCTGCTGCTAAGTTACTTCAGTCGTGTCTGTGTGA
Organism: Oryx dammah; assembly: GCF_014754425.2. Lineage (NCBI taxonomy): Eukaryota > Metazoa > Chordata > Mammalia > Artiodactyla > Bovidae > Oryx > Oryx dammah. The sequence continues at coordinate 48,552,520 of NW_024070188.1, read as the reverse complement.
CTCCATAGACAGCAGCCCACCAGGCTCCACAGTCCCTGGGATTCTCCAGGCAAGAACACTGGAGTGGGTTGCCATTTCCTTCTCCAATGCACGAAAGTGAAAAGTGAAAGGGAAGTCACTCGGTCGTGTCCGACTCTTCGCGACCCCATGAACTACAGCCCACCAGGGTCCTTCGTCCATGGGACTTTCCAGGCAAGGGTACTGGAGTGGGGCGCCATCGCCTTCTCCTAACCTGGGCATATTTACAGGGTTTGATTTTGGTTTATTTCTGTAGGCCCTCTTGGCATGAGAGACACACATCAGTCGAATGGCCTCCTTAATTATTTAATTGTAAAACTGTTTAATTAATTTAACAACATCAATTCCCCAACAAAGTCTCAACATGAAATGACTCCAGTTCCAGGGTTACAAATATATGCCCAACTCTGAACAAGTCACAAACCTGCATACAAGGATACCACATCTATTTTCTATAAATCAACTCAATCCTGATTCTGAATTCCATTCTATTATTAATAAATAGGTCATGTAGGAGAGGAAAAATAATGTTCCCTCTACGTTTCTTGGCTGAGACCTCCTGTCATAAAAGACAAGAGAGAAACAAACAGAAGATTATTAACATGGACATCTCACATATGGATGTGAGATACCCAGGGAAGCTGAGGCAGCCAGCACCGTAAATACTAACATCTTGAGCCAAAGACAAAAGAAAGATGTTGGAAATGGAGAGACTGTGGTGACCCAAGGACGAAAGAGCAGATAAAACCAAGGAGGATCTTGGAATGCAGGAACAGAAAAACCAGATAGTCCTTCCCTCACCCATGTAACTATTAATGGAACAGTATAACCGGTCTCCCCTCCTACCCCATAGGGAGAAAGTATTTGCCCTACTCTTCCTCCACCCAGTATACATGCTTCATCCAATTAGCAAATGACCCACAAGACCTCTATCCCACTTCTTGTACCCTGGGTATTAAAGTGGACTAAGGACCCTTGTTCAACATCAGTTCTCTCTCTGGCCCACTGTTCTAACAATGTCTCCCATTCTAATAAACTTTATTTCCCTCTCATTCTGTCTCATGTCCGGAAATTCTTTTTCAACCTGCACCCAGACCACGACACTTCTGATGGCCCGTACAGGGACTTGGGGTCTCTTCCCCACCTCCTCGCTTCTCCTTTCTCATAGGGACCCTCTGCGAACAGGCAAGTGCTATGGAAGCAACAAAGGAACTCTGGCCAGGGTTACCCGCTGGTGTGTTCCGAAGGGCCCATTGCTCACTGCACCCCAGTAGCTCCCGCCCGAAAGAGTGAGGGTCTCTCCTTTGTCTTCTTTCCAACTGAGGACTAGGCCAAGAAATATTCAAAACAGAGACCGTCATCCCCTGGCCACCACCTTCCCGATAGGATTGTAAGGCGAATTCCTCAGCCTTCTTCCCTGTCACTTTCACTTCTTTCCCTTTGTGGTCCAGACTGATTGACAGGAGCCTAGGTGTTGCCTCTGAGCCATAACCTCCCCCCTCACCCCAAAAAAGGCCTCTGAATTGTATACCAGCTTTTGCCAAAAGCAGGGAAAGGACTCAGAATTTCCTTCCTCCCTGTCTCCTGCCGCCCTCTGTCTCTCTCCATCAGATTTCTTAGATGACCTGTACTCGACCTTTCATAGCCACATGATTCCTAGGAAAGGATTCTGAGGTTCCCTTTGGTCCAGGTCTTTCTCCTATATTTGAAAGCCTGAAGGATCAGAAACTCTCCTCTATGCTTCAAAACCAATTCTTTTTGCATATGCAATTTAAAACAACTAGCTTGTTAAAAAGCCTGCCTAAAGAAAAGCTTGAAGTTAACCCTTTTCTATGACTCTGAAATACACAGCCCACTTTGCCTGAGACCTCAGCCTTGGGCAAATTAGAATTTAAAAAAAAAGTGGGGAGGAGTCAAAGAGACATTTTAATTATCAGATGGAAAACTATGAGATCTCTGCCTGTCTGTCTGGATTTATGTATGTCTCAGTGTGTGTCTTTTGTTTTTTTTTTTTTTAAATATTGCTGAAGTTGTAAATGAGTTCTAATTTAATTAGCCTAAACAAAAGTAAGCAGTTACAAATCAGACAATTCTAAATACAAGAGAAATTAACCTAAATGAATTTCAGATTCACATGAACTGGGGAATATTCAATATCTAATATTAATGTTTGTTTGCTAATCTGATTAGACATGTCTAAGCACCGTTAACATTAAGCATATTTTCATTGTGTTGGGTTTATTATAAGTTAAATATTGTTATATTGTTATATCTGTTACAAGTTTGTCAGCAAGGAAAGTACCTGGAGTGAAGAAACTTCAAAAAAAATGTAAATGAGATATGAGCTTTTGGACAAACTCTATTAAGAATAATTATACTTTAGAAATGTCTGTCTAAAACAGTCTCTCTAGATTTTGGTAACCTGAATTTCTAGGGTAGTGCTAAACTAAGTGACAGAAATTTATTGAATAGCTAGGTCTTCTCCAAGTAAAATAAGATTCTGAAACATTCGCTACTTAACACTAACTCCCTCTTACACAGAAAATAAAGAGACTTTGGACTACTAATGAATAATGTTTGATGCCATCCTGAGATGTTCTCTATAAGAAAGCAAATTTTTTTTTTAGAAATTGTCACTGGTATTTATGTTCACCAATCTATAGAATGCTAATACAAAGGTCGTTCTTGGTTGCTTAAGGAAAGTACAAAGTGTGTTTTCAGTAAAGACGGTATGAGAAATGAAATTACATTTTATGAAGGGAAAAGGAAGTAGGTTTGACTTACAGGTGGCTGTTTCAGGATGAGAGAACAAAGTAATGGGTACAGAAAGTGATAAGAAGGTTTTATGGTAAGTAGACCCCAAGGGAAGAGTTTTGTGTATAAATATATGTTTTCTTAAGATGTTGAACTGCCTTTGATAATGGATTTTAAGTTTCTTTACCTTTGAAGTAATCTGTTCTCTGTTTACCTTTGAAATCTTTTGTTAACTTTGGCTAAGTGAGTAACTATTGTTTCATAGTGACATACGATCCTATCTGACTGAGTGTTACAAACTCTTTTGATATTTATTGAAAACACTTCCTAAATCATTTGACTTCTAGCTAACTTTGGGATGCTTCAGAGGGCCCCTGAAACATGCCATAAAAAGCCATTAAGCTACCTGAGTTCATTTGACATGTTAAATGACTTGGGAAGTATTGTTAGAGGATTTAAACAAACACTTAAAGATTCAGATTTAACCTGAATCTTCTCAGGTTAAATTGTATGGTTGATGTTACTTATATAGATAGCCTAGAAATTATGTGAAATTCAAGAAAATCTGATATGTCCTGATATGTAAAATGTTATCAGTTATAATTAGTTATCATGTTAAAGTGTTACAAGTCACAGCAATGATCAGGCTACCTTGTCAGTTGCAATTTAATTAGATTTTAAATTTGCCTTCTATGGTTTCACTCTCATGCCTTTAAAAAAATACTGCTAGTTCTTCAAGATTTATGGAAAAGACTTTTCTAAGATTAACTGATGAACAAATTTTGTTTGTTATCTGGTAAACTGGTACCAGACTGGAATTTAGTCTACTCTCTGTGTTAAGAGAACAAAGTTTTCTTAGAATGAAGCTTTCAATAACAGATTATGAATTTCTTTGCCTTTAAGTGATTTATATTTGTTTTTTAAAATATTTTGTTACTTTGGTAAAGTAAATAAGCATTATTTAAGATTATGGTACATGTAGACAAACCTCATTCTGCTTCTACAAAAAATAAGCCTTCACAATTAGACTTTTGCTATCCTGATGTCCTTAAAACATGGCAACATTCTAGTCCTAAATCAGGGATTTAAAAATGGGTGAATAGCTGTAAATCAAACAGTCAAGGCTATGGGAAATCCAAGACAGCTGCTTGGCTTTTCCCAGCTTCCTAACAAACCTCATTTTTATTTGATGGATTAAAGCCTTCCCTGGCTACTGGGTTAATGCCCTCATAATGAAAAAAATCATGTTTCATTGAATATTAAGTTTTGTTAATTGTTAAACTAAGTTTCTAGTTTTGTTAATTAAGGTCTACCCTTTACTAAGACTCACTTCTGAGACAGTTCCTTGTTACATTATATTGCTAAAAGCTTTAATTAAGTTATTTAAAAAGACACTCTAAGTTTGTTTCTAAAGTTTATCTCAGTAACCAGTCTTCAGATAAAGATCAGACACTCCGCTCCCTGATGTACAAACAGGAGATTAACACCAGGTTATAGTCATTTAACAAATGAAGTCAGATGACCTAGGGTATATTGGGCTATACCTAATGAAAGTTCTTGACTTAGATTCTTGCTTGTGACCTTACTAATAACTGCTAACTATACTATTTTCTATGTTGCTTGTTTCAGAAGATTTTTTACGTTACCAAATGTGTAACTGAGCATGTGATAAAATGCTGATATGCAGTTCCATATGAGATCAGTGATTGTAACAAAGTAACTCTAGATATGGGAGGAGGCAACAAGAGGGAATATTTTCCTGGACCAAGCAGCTAGTAAGACAGGTATGGTCCAGAGACTTTTGCTACTCACAAGCCCTAGTCTAGTAACAGCACATTGAGTGGCCTGTCAATGGAATCTTCGGTAGACCTGGGAATAACCCTTCCCAGCACCTCGGGACACAGCGGCCATGAAATGCCCCAAAGAGTGGTCGAATATGGGGCTATGAAAGGACCCCGCTGATTGGAAGGTGGCGCTTGCCAGCTGCCTCTATAAGGATTACTTTGTGACCACTGGAAGCTGCTGACCTTCAACATCCCCTGAAAGGAGTTCAGGGTGGAGATCAGAAATAAGGCACTCTGTGCCCTGGGAAAAACCCACAAGAACCGGCCTTCAGATAGTCAGATGTTTTCAGGTAAAGATTTTATGAGCCCAAATTCTTCTATCTTCTCATACCTAGAGAAACACTAAGGTTGCAAACCAATGTCTTCTCCTGGTTCTCCTGGTAGCCCCTGAGCAACTTTTCTACTTCTATTAATCTTTGGGCCATGTACCTTTACCTTTCTTGTTAAATTTGTTTCTTCTAGAATACAACAAGTCTCCAAGTGGTAGTATGACAAGAATATTCCCTGACCAACAACAGCTAGACAATGCTGGAACAAGTCACCTTATCATTCCATGGACTCTCAGCTCCGTCCATAAATGCACCCTGACAGAGAGCAGGTAAACGGAACCCAGAACCCCGCGATGACCCTGTACAGCCTGAAGAAGCCAGAGTGGTCATCGCCCCTTTTCCTTTGAGACTGGGTTCCCAAATGCCTGAGAAGGGAAATAGATAGTTAGACATGAGCAGGGTATCAAAAGGGGCCAAAGAATTGACCATAAAATTAACGAGAGGGAGGAATGTGGTGACCCCAGGACGAAAGAGCAGATAAAACCAAGGAGGGTCTTGGAATGCAGGAACAGAAAAACCAGACCCTTATTGTCTTTCCCTCCCCCATGTTGTAACTATTGGTGGAACAGTATAACCGGTCTCCCCTCCTACCCCATAGAGAGAAGGTATTTGCTCCACTCTTCCCCGACCCAGTATGCATGCCCCATCCAATCAGCAAATGACCCGCAAGACCTCTATCCCACTCCTTGTACCCTGGGTATAAAAGTGGACTAAGGACCCTTGTTCAGCACCGGTTCTCCCTGAGCTGGCCCACTGTTCTAACAATGTCTCCCATTCTAATAAACTTTATTTCCCTCTCATTCTGTCTCATGTCTGGAAATTCTTTTCCAACCTGCACCCGGACCAAAACAGAGGCCAGTTTGGGGAGGTTACCAGGAAAAAACACAGTAAAAGGTAAGGTTTGTTATGGAGATTTAAGTCTCTACCTTAAAAATGTCTCTTTGGCAGGTGGGTTGCTGCTGCTGCTGCTAAGTCACTTCAGTCGTGTCCGACTCTGTGCAACCCCATAGACAGCAGCCCACCAGGCTCCCCCGTCCCTGGGATTCTCTAGCAGGTGGGTTACTTCAAGCTAAAAACAGTGAAGGCCGGCCTCAGAAAGAAACTTGGACCTTCCCCCTAACTGCCTAAAAAAGAATTTAGATATAAGACCTGTTCCCAAATACAGCTATCTCTAGAGACATGTGCAAAGACTAAGGGTTACATGTGCAAAGACTAAGGGTTACATGTGCAGGGAAAACTCTCGAGAGATCAGGTCCACTCTGAATCCCATTTTTTCTCCATGGCCCAGGCAAGCATTTATTTACCAAATATTTGCTTTCTTTTTTTTTTTTTTTTTTTCACCTCCATGTCAATTGTCTTTCTCCCTTCTGACATCCCAAACCACTACCCCAAACATCTCTGTCTTTAACTGAAGATAGTATTGTTGTTGTTGTTGTTCAGTCCCTAAGTCATGTCTGACTCTTTGAGACCCCATGGACTGCAGCACACCAGGCTTCCTTCATCTTCACTATCTTCCAAAGCTTGCTCAAACTCATGTCCATTGAGTCTGTGATGCCATCCATCCATCTCTTTCTCTGTCATCCCCTTCTCCTCCTGCCCTCTATCTTTTTCAGCATCAGGGTCTTCTCCAGTGAGTCAGGTCTTCACATCAGGTGACCAAAATATTGGAGCTTTAGCTTCAGCATCAGTCCTTCTAATGAATATTCAGGGTTGATTTCCTTTAGGATTGACTGGTTTAATCTTGCAGTCCAAGGGACTGTGTTAAGATAGTATTAAGGTTCATTAGTGGTTTTGGCCATTTGGGTGAGTTACTTAGTTTTCCTGGGTCTCTCCCAGGTAGACGTGTTATGAAACTTAGATTGTCTCCTGTTAACCTTCCTCATATCAGGGCTTCCCTGGTGGCTCAGTGGTAAAGAACCTGCCTACCAATGCAGGAGACCCAGGTTTGATCCCTGGGTTGGGAAGATCCCTTGGAGAAGGGAATGGCAACCCACTCCTGTATTCTTCTCTGGGAACTCCCATGGACAGAGAAGCCTGGTGGGCTACAGTCCACAGGGTTGCAAAAGAGTCAGACACAACTGAGCAACTAATGCTTTTCACCTTCATGTCAATTTAATTCTTAGATCAAACAGAATAACCTAGAAGGGTAGAGGAAAATGTCTTTCTCTCTGACGATGGCTAATGTCTTGAGAAATAAAATTTTAGCGTTTGATGACAGAATGGACATATCACACAAATGAAGTGATGAAATAAAATTATTTTAAAGCAAGACAAGAAAAGTTTAACAAAATTTTCTCTGCCCTTGGAGCCACTCTCCCTCCTTTAGTGGGCATTCTGCATGTGCATTCTCCTTGGAAGACAGAGGAATGCCCATCCACCAAAACAAACAAAAAAAAAAGTAATTCCCTCCTGACACCAGCAAGTAACCAGTTAAGAGCTGATACTTTTTCTTAATCCTGTAAGAGATCACGATGACCCACTACTCACCTTGTCAGACTATTTAAACTGTCAGAATGTCACTTGGATATAGAACCTTTTGTCTTAAAAACTTCTATAATCGTGCTTTAACATCTAAAAAGAAAACCGACCTCAGAGCTTCTTGAAAAACTGTCTCCCAGCTTATTAACCCTCAGGTTGACTGGAATAAAATCTTCTATTTCTTTCTTACATTGATTATTGATTCATTTTTTTCATCAGCAGAAGCATAAAAAATGACCCTACTTTTTCTTTCCAAATCAGAAAGTTGCCAACTTACCAGCTAGCAATAAGAATCCTAAGCCTATTTTTTTTAATCAAGTGGCTTATTTTTTAGAACTATTTTATGTTTACAGAAAATTGAGCTGAAAATACAGAGTTCTCTCCCTCCCAACAGTTTCCTCATTATCACCTTGCATTAGTATGGTACATTTATAAGAATCCTAAGCCTATTATTATGCCAGCAAATTTGGAAAACTCAGCAGTGACCACAGGACTGGAAAAGGTCAGTTTTCATTCTAATCCCAAAGAAAGGCAATGCCAAAGAATGCTCAAACTACTGCACAATTGCACTCATCTCACACGCTAGCAAAGTAATGCTCAAAATTCTCCAAGCCAGGCTTCAGTAATATGTGAGCCATGAACTTCCAGATGTTCAAGTTGGTTTTAGAAAAGGCAGAAGAACCAGAGATCAAATTGCCAACATCCGCTGGATCATCAAAAAAGCAAGAGAGTTCCAGAAAGACATCTATTTCTGCTTTATTGACTATGCCAAAGCCTTTGACTGTGTGGATCACAAAAAAACTGTGGAAAATTCTTCAAGAGATGGGAATACCAGACCACCTGACCTGCCTCTTGAGAAATCTGTATGTAGGTTAGGAAGCAACAGTTAGAACTGGACATGGAACAACAGACTGGTTCCAAATCGGGAAAGGAGTACATCAAGGCTGTATATTGTCACCCTGCTTATTTAACTTATATGCAGAGTACATCATGAGAAACGCTGGGCTGGATGAAGCACAAGCTGGAATCAAAGACTGTTGGAAGAATTATCAATAACCTCAGATATGCAGATGACACCACCCTTATGGCAGAAAGTGAAGAAGAACTAAAGAGCCTCTTGATGAAAGTGAAAGAGGAGAGTGGAAAAGTTGGCTTAAAGCTCAACATTCAGAAAACTAAGAACCTGGCATCCAGTCCCATCACTTCATGGGAAATAGACGGGGAAACAGTGGAAATGGTGACAGACTTTATTTTGGGGGCTCCAAAATCACTGTAGATGGTTACTGCAGCCATGAAATTAAAAGATGCTTACTCCTTGGAAGAAAAGTTATGGCCAACCTAGACAGTATATTAAAAAGCAGAGACATTACTTTGCCAAAAGAGGTCCGTCTAGTCAAAACTATGATTTTTCCAGTGGTCATGTATGGATGTGAGAGTTGGACTATGAAGAAAGCTGAGCACCAAAGAATTGATGCTTTTGAACTGTGGTGTTGGAGAAGACTCTTGAGAGTCCCTTGGACTGCAAGGAGATCCAACCAGTCCATCCTAAAGGAAATCAGTCCTGAATATTCATTGGAAGGACTGATGCTGAAGCTGAAACTCCAATATTTTGGCCACCTGATGTGAAGAACTGACTCATTGGAGAAGACCCTGATGCTGGGAAAGATTGAAGGCAGGAGGAAAAGGGGATGACAGAGGATGAGATGGTTGGAAGGAATCAGCGACTTGATGGACATGAGTTTGAGTAAACTCCAGGAGTTGGTGATGGACAGGGAGGCCTGGCGTGCTCCAGTTTATGGGGTCGCAAAGAGTCGGACACGACTGAATGACTGAACTGAACTGATCTGAGGCCTATTATTTCACATATAAAAAACAGTATTAAAGATGTATATATCAGATCATTTCTCCTCAATAGTGAGAATTTGGATGCGTTTTGTTTCCCTGGTGGCTCAGAGGGTAAAGCATCTGCCTGCAATGTGGGAGACCTGGGTTCAATTTCTGGGTTGGGAAGATCCCCTATAGAAGGGGATCCACTCCAGTACCCTTGCCTGGAGAATCCCATGGACAGAGAAGGCTGGCGGGCTACAGTCCATGGGGTCGCAAAGAGTCGGACACGACTGAGCGACTTCACTTTCACTTTCACTTTTCGTGTTAAAAGATAATAAAACTACTGTAGAATTCCTGATAATTTCCCTGTATCTGAAAATTGATACCTATACCGTATTTGGCCACTAGATGGAGCCAAACACTGGGAAATTCACCCTCACCGTGTTTTGGTGGCCAAGAAAGTAGGTCAGTGAGTCAGGTTCTTTTATTCCACATGTGGGTGCCAATTTCAAAGGGTGAATTTGGCCCCGGATCACCAAATTCATTTTAACACAGATAAGCCTAACCATCGAGATGATTAATTAAGAGTAACTAACAGAGCACCTGTCCCGGGCAGCTTATATAAGTATTTTTACTGGAAAATATGAAAAATTAAAAGGGGGGGAAAAAACTGTCTTCTAAACATTACTGTGAAGGCATGAAGATTTTTAGAGATATAAATAACGATCTGCTTCTGTGTGCAGTAAAAAACTTACCTCTATTGTTTGAATTATGCAGAACATTGTCTGCCTTTCCATCAGAGAATAATAAGGCTTTTCATGTGAACAACGCCTTGTGCAAAATGTTTGGAGATTTTCTTTTTTTTTTTTTTTTTGGAGATTTTCTGATTTGAATTAAACCTCACAGTTCTGTGAGGCAGACATTTCACAGATGAGCAGACGGGCTCAGAGAGGTTCACTAACTTGTCCTAAATCTCACAGCCAAAAGCTAGAGAACCAGGCTGTGATGTGGTGAGCGATGCTGGAACCACCAGAAGAGTCAGAAACCTTTGTTCTTATCCATTCTCTGCCTCCCATGCCTATTAGAGCTTGAGGGAGAAAATCACCCTTAAAAATCCCGATTTCTGTTTTCCCATTTGAAAAATGATGAGATGGTCCCTAAGGCAGTGTACCTTAAATTTAAATGTATTCAGTCTCTGGAGATCTTGTTAAAATGCAGATTCTGATACCATAGATAAGAACTGGACCTGAGAGTGTGTTTCTAACCAGCTCCCCCAGTGATAATCACACTGCTGACTGGAGGACCACATTGTGGAGCCTTCCAATTTCAGGCAGCTGATAAATAACAGGTTGGCTTCCCAGGTGGCTCCAGTGGTAAAGAGCCTGCCTGCCAACACAGGTTGATATAAGAAAAATGGGTTCGATCCCTGGACTGGGAAGATCCCCTGGAGAAGGGAATGGCAACCCACTCCAATATTCTAGCCTGGAGAATCCCATGGACAGAGGAGCCTGACGGGCTACAGTCCATAGGGTGGCAAAGAGTTGGACACAACTGAAGTGACTAAGCAATGACTAACATCTGCAAGGGGTGTGCCAACAGTAAGAAATGAGCAAGCCATATATCTGCAATAATGCTTGCAGTTTGGTAGCTGTTTGAAAGGAACTCTATTGCCTGGTGTTGATCTATATGTGTCTAGATTAGTTGGAGCCTAGCAGATCCTACTGAAGAATGCAACTGTTATTCCAGCCACAATTTCCTTATCGTTTTGTTTTGTATTGCTGATTGATAGCATACGTGGCATCTCAGATGGAGTCACCCCAGATTTCCTACATGACCTCTGATATGAAGCCCGTGTTTTATATCTTTGCAATGCAAAACCATAATCTCTACCTAATTACATGCTGGGACACAGGTAAGCATCCTATTTCCTAAATAAATAACCTCAAGATTTTATACTCTCTCCATCCTGGAACATGCTTTAATCTCCACATGCTAGGGAGTTAGTAAACCATAGCATGTGCCTGAGACCCATTTGTCTGAGAGATTTTGCATTTGTTCATGCAGTACTTTACAATTTATAAAAGCATTTTCACCTAACCCATTTGATCCTACAAAAATGTGGTGAATTACCATTTTCCCTACTGTGGAGGAAGAGACAAAGTCTCCAGAAAGATTGTGAGAGGCAGGAATACAGCCAGGGTCTCCTGACTAAACCCCAAGTGCCTTCCACTGCAAGACATGGCTCTTCAACTCTGCCTCGTGTTCAACATCCGTGTGAATCTGTGAGCAAGGAGTGAGTTGATGCTAGGTGAAAGAAAAGGAAATAAGAAGTTGGGGTAAGCTTGGCATCACTGTGTTAGAAGAAACTAGGAATAAGAGTAGAACATTGAGGCAGGTTGATAGCTAGGAAAAATCTGAAGTTTCTGGTGACCTATTTAAAAACTCCAGGCTTGATTTCTACAGACCCACAACTTCAAAAGTCAATGACATTTTCTAGAGTGAAGGTCTGAAATCAGGCCCAGCAGAAGTCCACTCAAGCCTAATTCACTCATCCTATTCCAATGCCTGCTGAATGCTGACTCCATGTGGGAAAATTTAGGAGAGGCAAAGATGAAGACACATTCTTGGGCCATAAAAGTTTCTTATTTAATGTGTCTGTTAGTCGCTCAGTCGTGTCCAACTCTACGTGACCCCATGGACTGTAGCCCACCAGGCTCCTCTGTCTATGGAACTCACCAGGCAAGAATACTGGAGTTGGTCGCCATCTCCTTCTCCAGAGGAATCTTCCCAACCCAGGGACTGAACCCAAGTCTCTCGCACTACAGGTGGATTCTTTACCATCTGAGCCATCAGGGAAGCCCAATAGAGGGGGCTAATTATTTCAATTACTCATGGACTGATTCATTTCAAAATATGATGCTGCACCTTGCTACATGGCAAACACTATCCCAGGTGGAGAACAATGGCAATGAATAAGACAAAGCCCTTGATGTTTTATTTTTCCATCTGAAAAATGATGAGATGGTCCTTAAGGCGGTGCACCTTCAATTTAAATGCACTCAGTTCCTGGAGATCTTGTTAAAAGGCAGTTTCTGATTTAATTGGTCTTGGGTGGGCCTGAGAGTCTGCATTCCTAACCAGTTCCCCGGTGACAATCACACTGCTGATTGGAGAACCGTACTATGAGTCTTCCCTGACCTCCAAGGCTTCACTTGGCCAGTATTGTTGTTGTTGTTGTTGTTGTTGTTGCTGTTGCTGTTGCTGTTGCTGTTCAGTTGCTCTGTCGTGGCAGACTCTTTGTGACCCCGTGGATTGCAGCATGCCAGGCTTCCCTCTCCTTCACTATCTCCCAGAGTTTCCTCAGACCCATGTCCATTGAGCCGGTGATGCCATCCAACCATCTCATCCTCTGTCGTCCCCTTCTCCTCCTGCCCTCAATCTTTCCCAGCATCAGGGCCTTTTCAAATGAGTCAGTTCTTCGCATCAGGTGGCCAAAGTTTTGGAGCTTCAGCATCAGTCCTTCCAATGAATATTCAGGGTTGATTTCCTGTAGGATTGACTGGTTTGATCTCTCTGCTATTCAAGGGACTCTCAAGAATCTTCAACACCGCAGTTAGACGCATCAGTTCTTCGGCACTCTGCCTTCTTTATGGTCCAACTCTCACATCCATATAGGGCACCAAAAAAATCAGTATGATAAGTGCCACAGTGCAGGATGATGGGGTCCCAGGTTTCCGTAGAATCATAGAGAAGGGCATCTATTCCAATCTTAAAGAGTCAGGAGACGCTTTCAAAAGAGATTTAAGCTGAGCCAAGCTGGAGTAGAGAGGAAAACATATATACACAGTCCTAGAAGCAATGCTATATGATAGATTTTTAATAGTCATCTCTCCAGAAGTGGGTGAGAAGGCCCGAATTTGTGGATTTTGCCAATTTCCTTGATATAAACATTTCCACCGTGGCTGACTTTAGGCAACCAACAGGACGTCACTGAACACAGGATTGGGAGAAGATACGCACCAAACTCACAAGCGACTAAAAATCCCCTTCAGAGCATCACTGCCTACAGGTCGTATGATGCTTCTAGGGAATTCCCAGCAGTCCCGTGGGGCGGGAACTCACTGTGGGGGGTGGGGGCAACAGGCAGGGGAAAGGAGTGCACGCAAAAAAGGGAGAGAAGGCTGCAAAGGACCACATGCCATTTTAAACAGTTTGGACTTCATCCGAAGGTAAATATGGAGCCACTGAACAGTTTTAAAAGGGAGTGACCTTGGTGACAATGATACCTGTAGAGTGATGGAGCCCGACCACAGTGTTCTGGATGAGTATAAGTAGAGATGGAGCAGTCTGGGGAGTGGAGGCAGTGAGTCCAGACAGTATCTATACTTTCCTGCTAAGCAAACCAACCAAGGATGAAAGCAGAACTGTGGGGTAACTTGCAGCCCCAAATCCCCGATTCAGAGATTTTTTTTTTTTAACATGAAAGAATAAGTGATTGCCTTTACATGAATATGACAGGGAATTCCCTGGCAGTACAGTAGTTAGAACTCCGTGCTTTCACCACTGGGTTAAATCCCTAGTTGGGGAACTAGGATTCCACAAGCCATTTGCTTGCTGAACTGAGATTCAACAAACGAATGAATACGGTAAAGAGCCAGTAAAGAGAAGAGGGGACCACTGATGGAGGAAGCTCTCTGAGAGCAGGTAAGGATGGGACCCCAAGTTCAGATGACCTAGTACAGGGTAGAGTAGTATAAGGACCATGAGATTAAGGACATGTAATTAATGCTAAAAAAAACAATCCAAAGGAGTGCTCGAGGACTAGCCTCATCCATTCTTCTCAACGCTGCCTCGCCAGCACCTGGAACATGGTGAATGCTAGTTGCTCAGTCATGCCTGACTCTTTGCAACTACATGGACTGTAGCCTGCCAGGCTCCTCTGTCCATGGAATTCTCCAGGCAAGATCACTGGAGTGGGTTGCCATTTCCTTCTCCAGGAGCAGCATGGTGGATGCTCGGCAAGTATTTGCCAAGTGAAGTAATGCGTGGACAGCTACGAGGGACTGCTGATGAGACCCATGCTTTGCGCCAGGTCTGTGAAAATGATGGTAATGTGTATGCTCTTGAATTCTTACAACTGCTCTGAGAGGTGGACGATTCTTCCCACTTTACAGATGAGGAAAGAAAGGTGTAGAGAGATAGAGACATGAAGGCGTTCAGGATACGCCACCCCAAAATATGTTGTTTTGGTATGATGGTCATTTTGAGCTGAAGGAGTTTGAGAAACAGTTCCTCTCTGAAAGGTTCTCCAATCTTCCCTTTTCTACCTAAAAAAAGAACAAAGTTTCCCAGGAGGAAGTTGCCCTCACTGTTCCAGGAAGAAAACATCCTTGTCCCCAGAGACAGGGAGTCGATACTGAAATGTACAATCAGTCTGTACAAACATACTGAAATAACCCTTCTCTTCCACAAATTCCCCTCATGAGTCTCCTAGTCACTTCCCCACGATGCTCTGCCCCAGCCCAGCCCCTTTGTTTGGTCATTTCTTCAAAAGTTATCGTTTCTTTGACTAAAAGCTACAAACGCTTCTTGCTTTGATCACTTCTTTGGGTTGTCCTTCTCTTGTAAAATTTGATTAAAGTGTGTACACTTTTCCCTCTGTTACTATGTCTTATGTCAGTTTAATTCTTAAGCCCAGTTGTAGCCCCTAAGAGAATGGAGAATTATTTCCTCCCCTACAGAAACTTGCCCATAATCACACAGCTAATGAGTGGCAGATGTGTGATTTAATCCAGATCAATCTGATTCAAATTCCTGCTTTTTAACAATGACGATTATTTTAAATGTCTGGCTTTTACACATTCTGTCACGTTGCCATTTTACCGTATTCGCAAAGTACTAATGCCTGAACTCACCCCAGACCAACTGAACCAGAATCCCTGGATGTGAGACCCAGGTATCAGTATATTCTAAAAATTTCTTCAGGTGACCCTACCTCATTAACTCATTTCCTAGTTTGAGGCTACAGATCTTTTCTAGCTGCCATTTTATTTTGAAGGAAAATTTTTGCAAATACACCAAACAAAACATTTCACTTTATTTTCATCGAGTCAGTAAAGTACCAGGCCTACAGTAAGCATCCTGTAATTGGACAGTGTTCTCTAAAGCACTAATTTAATACCTTTATAGAGAAGTAGTAAATATTTGAACTAAAAATTGAAAATACTTCAAAAAGAAAGAGGGAAACGTGTGCTACCTTACATCAATAGAATAAGTATAAATAAGCTAATTACAGAGAGACAGAAAATAGCACTTAAGCATGGAACGTGTGGCAACATAAATTCCAGCTCAACGCTCACTAACGTGTGAACTTCAGCAAGTTAACCTCTCTGTGCACTATCTCCCTCTCCTATACAATGGAGTTGCTGATAGTACCTACTTCCTGGGATTGTTAAGAGAAATGAAATGAGTTAATATGTGTAACCACGTGGAGCATGGAAGCATTTTGTGTCTGTCAGGGTTGTAATTGCCTATCTTTTCCTCCCAGAGTAAGAAAATTTTTGTCTGTTTTTTTCCCAGCTATATTGTCTGTCCTTAGAACAGAGCTTGCTACCATGTGGCCTTCCATCAATGCTTATTATTGTTATTTTAAAAATAAGATAATTATGTAAAATAACTGTCCAGCCTGTGTGTGAATGCCACTCAAAAGTATTCACTGAACCTAAAACTAAAACTACAAAATTTACTCATAAAGCATGTTATGACATCATACTTTTGAGGAACTTGGTAAACCACTCTAAAATAAAGAAACTGATAGCACCACTAAAAAAAAATATGGTTAGATAGTCAGGCCTTAAATTGTACATGTTATCATCCAAATAATATTGACCTTAGGTTAGAATAAAAATATGCAAAAATAAAAATGATTCAATATTAAGACTATAGAAGCACAGTGACTTAATCCTTTTTCTTAGCTTTGTTATTACATCATCATTTTATAGGGTACCTGTTTTTCCCTACTGATATTAACTTCTCAACAATTGAGAAGGAGAAAGAAAAGATAGGAAATATTCCAACAACTGAACTGCACTGAATAGTTTAATATTGCCCTTTTAATGGCTGGAAATTTTTCATGAAACAGCTCTGGCCACTCCACGTCTTGTGAAACAAGTAATTTAGGAAGCTAGTGCTTTGTGCGCAATTCATAGCCCTTAAGGAAGTTGGAGCAATGAAATGTACACTATGCCTATGAGTCATCCCTCAGATACTGGCATTTTTTTCAACAAGCCTCTGTAATGAGAAAAAATATTATCATTTCACACAAGCTTCTGAGGCCTGTTATCACTTTGTAGATGGAGTAACCCTTGGAGACAAGGCAATCTACTGGCCTGACAGCGTGGAAACAGCTTCCAGACCAATCAACTCCCTGGAAACTGTTCTTGGACCAATCAACCACCTAGAAACAGTACCTGGACCAATCACTGTTTTCTAAGGACTATTTCTCCTAAAACCTGCCACTGCTGCCTTGCAAACCAAAGAAATAAATTGTACTTAAATTATTTCTCTGCTGACCTCATGCATTCTGGCCCCTTTGATGGCCTATTTAACAGGCACCTGGAACTCTGTGCCCTTCAGTGGGATTTGTTCTGTACCGAATAATTTGTTTAGCCATGTCATATCCTTTGTGGAATAAGGTAAGGAATAAATACATTTAAGAATATATCATGTTGTACATTGTAGTGGTTTTGATGTTATTTTATGTGGTTTTTTGTTGTTGTTGTTGTTGTTATTCAAACTAGGTGGTTGTCAACCTTTGGCTGCACCTTCAAATCACCTAAGGAGTTTTTAAAATCCTGATGCTCAGACCTTCCCCTACATCAGTTAAATCAGAATTTCTGTATCAGTATTTGTTAAAGTTTTGCAGATGATTCTCGTGTGCATCTTAAATGGAAAACAACTGCTTAACTGGAGCTTAGCTAGATTAGAAGTTCTCCAAAAGCAAGACGATTTCTTGTGTTTTGCTTTATTTCACCCCATGCAGCCTAGTACAGTTTTTCTACCCACACTAGGAAACTGGTTGATAGTAAAAACACAGGGAGTTACAGTCAGGTATCTGGGGTTTGGGGTAAGATCAGAATTATGCACTCCTCTGAGCACTGGAAGTTTATAAGAGCTTGTTCTTCTGGGCTCGGATCTGTGCTTGAGGTCCAATTCTGTCACCACCCAACTCTCTGTCCTAAAGTAAGTTAATCATAAAATGAGTAAATAAAAGTATCTATTTGAAAAGGTGTCATAAGTGTTATACTAATGTAAGGAAAGCACTTAGCCTGACCTTTGGTACATGCTCCAGAAATATCAAACTAAGAATAAAAACAAAATGATTGCGATGACCCACTTCCAAGAGTAATCCTTCCTAAAAGATGATGCGTGCCATTCATGGGGAAGTTGCGAAAGTAACTGCAGGAACAGTGTTCTAAATGTATCTGCAGACCTGTTATTTAACTGAACAGAAATGTAATCTGATCAACCCTCCTGTCATCTGAACACTTCAGGTGACATTATAGTAATGGAAGTGTCATTGCCTGCACAGACTATGAAAAAAGAAAACACTATAGAGATAGAAGAAAAGAAAGAAAAAAAGAGGGAGAGTTTATGGTGCATGTCTAGCACTGTATGGGAGAAAGAACATACCTTCCATGGTGAAAGCATTTTCCTGTATTATTAAAATAAAGTAAGTGTGCAGTTACTCCAGCTACAACTTGATTCTCTAGAATCAATGGGCCCTTTTGGAGGAATTCCCTGAAGAGTATCAGGCCTTATTTAATTACACAGCCTGATGGATGTGAGTGTGAGAATCATAGAAAAGCCCCATCTTTTGTCCTCAAGAAACCCCTCTTAAAGTGTAGGAGGGAAAAGTTTTCAAAACTTAATCACATTTACATGCTTCCCAGGTGGCACTAGTGGTAAAGAGTGCGCCTACCAGTGCAGCAGGCTTAAGAGACGTGAGTTCCATCCCTGGGTTGAGAAGATTCCTGGAGGAGGGCATGACAACCCACTCCAGTATTCTCGCCTGGAGAATCTCATGGACAAAGGAGCCTGGCGGGCTACAGTCCGTAGGGTTGCAAAAGTAAAACACAAGTGAAGCGACTTAACACTCAAAGTCATACTTACATTCCAGCTTGTTACGGCAGGAACTTCTTTTGATTAACCTCTGTTAGTCACAATAATAATGCCACCTCCCGTGTACATGAAGGATGTGATTCTTCCAGTATCTAAAAGAAGCCTTCAGCTATTGGCTTATGAGATTTCATTTTTGCAGATATAGCCCCTGCCCCTCCATCCAGCTAGGAGTTTCATAAATATATATCATTGGTCATGAGTGAAACTGGAAATTTCTCCTACTATCTCGAATAGATAGGGAGGGATTAAACTTGCTGTAAAAACAAAAGGCCATTTTTATATCATCCAGGATATAAAGCATTATTTAATGAATTAGAAACTATTTTCTAAACTATCCCCTTGTGTCCTCAATGTTATTGCAGCCCCTTAACAAGTTTTTCATAATAAATAATACTCCTGTGGCTTGAGATATAGCAGTACAGGTGCATAATTTATTTCCCAGGACATGGATAACAAAGGCTCAAAATTGTAATTTGTCACACATATATACTACGAATCTGATTATATACAATGACAGTTTTTTTCATACATTATCTAGTTCTTCCAGTCACATGTGTTATTAACATGATTGTCATTTTTCCCACTGGATTCCCTTGACACCTTTTGTGAAAACCAATCAACTGTAAAAATGTCAGTCTACTTCTGGATTCTATTCTGTTCCATTGATCTATTTTATCACCCTGTCTTGATGACTGTAACTTTTTAGTAATTCTTGAAATCAGGAAATTCTGATAACTTGACAAGTTTAACAAAGTTCTCAAACTTTGTCCTTTTTAAAGCTCATTTTCTCTGTCCTTTGAAATTTCACAAAAAATTTACAAATCAGCTTGTAAATTTCTTTTTAAATGACCCTGCCATGATTCTGATTTGGATGGTTTTTACTCTAGATCGGTTTATGAATGATTG
Source organism: Oryx dammah (assembly GCF_014754425.2). NCBI lineage: Eukaryota > Metazoa > Chordata > Mammalia > Artiodactyla > Bovidae > Oryx > Oryx dammah. The sequence goes on along the minus strand of NW_024070188.1, from coordinate 48,533,184 downwards.
ACATCATGATAATATGAAGGCTTCTAATCATGAGCAGTTTCCAATTTTTACTCTATTTAGATTTTAATTTCTCTATATAATATTTGTATTTTTCAGTGTAGATGTTTTGCACATTTTTTGTTAAATTTGTTCATTCTTAAGTATTTTGTTGTGCTGCTTTCATAAATAGTATTTCTTTTTAAATTTCACATATGGCCCAGTAACATAAAATATATCTTGGTGAATGTCTGACTGCACTTGTAAAGAATGTGTACTTGGCAATTTTTGGATTATCTAAATATGTCAGTTAGGTCAAGTTGGTAAGAATGCTGTTCAAATCTTTTGTATCCTCACTGATACTTTTGTCCATTTATTCTATCACATCCTGAAAGAGAAGTATTAAAACCTCCAAGTATGACTGCAGATTGATTTCTGTCTTGTCAATTTTTGCTTTCGTATACTTTGATGTTCTGCTATTAAGTGATCATACAGTTTGAACTGTTATGTTTTCTTGATTGATTGACCTTTTATTGTTACAATATCATTTTTGGTTCCTGAAAATACTCTTTGTCTTTAAATGTACTTCACCTGATATGTGGAAATACAGAAATACTAGTTTTCTGATGCTTAGTGTTTGCATGCTATAGAGAAATAGCTTAAAAATTAAAGAAGGTTTTAAAAAAATCTATGTATGTCTCTGTATTTAAGTGTATCTCCTATAAACAGAATATAGTTGGGCCTTGCTTTTTATCCAGGCTGACAATCTTTATCTTTTAATTGAAAAGTTCAGTCCTTCAAATTTGAGGTATTTATGTTATAGGTGGGGCTTCCCGGGTGGCAGTACTGGTAAAGAACCCGTCTTCCAATGCATGAGACATAAGAGACATGGGTTTGATCCCTGGGTTGGGAAGATCCTCTGGAGGAGGGCATGGCAACCCACTCCAGTATTCTTGCCTGGAGAATGCCATGGACAGAGGAGCCTGGCGGGCTCCAGTCCACAGGGTCACACGGAGCCAGACACGACTGAGCATCTTAGCACATATGCATGCACATGTTACAGGCAGATTCCAGTCTCCTATTTTGCTATTTGTTTTTAATTTGGTCTTCTTTTGGGTTGAGGTTTTTTGTATGTGTGTGTGTGTTATTGTTGTTTATTTTTGTGTACTAGCTTATCCCCTCTATTGGCTTTTTAGCTTTTTTTTTTTTTTTGGCGGCATAGCTTGCATGATCTTAGCTCCCCAACCAGGGATCAAACCTGCACCCTTGACAGTGAAAGTACCAAGTCCTAACTACTGTACTGCCCAGGAATTCCCCTTTAGGTAATATTTTTAAAGTGATTACTGCTGCTGCTGCTGCTGCTGCTAAGTCACTTCTGTCGTGTCCGACTCTGTGCGACCCCATAGACGGCAGCCTACCAGGCTTCCCTGTCCCTGGGATTCTCCAGGCAAGAACGCTGGAGTGGGTTGCCATTCTTCTCCAATGCATGAAAGTGAAAAGTGAAAGTGAAGTCTCTCAGTTGTGTCTGACTCCTAGTGACCCCATGGACTGCAGCCTACCAGGCTCCTCCGTCCATGGGATTTTCCAGACAAGAGTACTGGAGTGGGTTGCCATTGCCTTCTCCATAATGTATCAAAATCGATCTTGAATTGATATTATACCACTTTGTATATACTATAAAAGCCTTATAACAGTATATGATAATTTTTGGTAAAAGTTGTACCTTTTTTGAAACTTCAAATTTTCATGTACATGTTTATCAACACCTATCAAATGGAATACTTAAGATGTTTGTATATAAATAACCATGAACAAATATTAAACTCTAGATAATGGTATGCATACTGAAGTGTCCAGGGATGAACTTGACTGATGTCTCTAACTGCTTTAATATGCATCAAAAAATAAGGTGGATTGATGGATGGTGAGAGGAATAGCTAGATGGATAGATATGTGACAAAGTAAAGCTAGCAAATATAGGTGATTCTTTCCATTCTTCTCCTTGTTTGAAAACTTTTATAATAATATGTTGGATTAAAAAGCCAATCTTCTAATATGGCATAAAAATTAAATTTTAATCTATTTTGCAACAACAATTAATTACATAATGAAACCTTAAAGGCAAAAGAATTATGCACATAAAGTATTCTGGTGATGGCCTTCCACACTAGCCCAGTGATTCCTTTACCTTGGTTTTATTTTTTAATTAAAAAAAATTTTAATTTTATTTATTATTATTATTATTTGACCACACCTATGGCTTTAAGGATCTTAGTTCCCTGACCAGGAATCGAACCCCGGCCCAAGGCAGTGAAAGCACTGAGTCCTAACCACTGGACAGCCAGGGAAGTCCCTCCTCGACCTATTAATTCCTGACCTGGCCTGAGTCCTAAACTCACCACACTGTTGCGAGGCTACAGAAGATCTCACACTTGCCTACCCTGCTGTCTCACATACAGCCCTCTTTTCACTCTGCACACCAAACACAGGAAACTTTCAGCTCCCAGAATGCCCTGGGGTTGATCTTGTCGAGGCCTCAAAGCCTCCACTCTGTTTCCTTGCCGGGAATGCTGCCCATGCCTCCAACCCTCTCATTGTTTTGGAAACGCCATGCTCACCGTTTGGATTTCAACACAAACGTCATTTCTGTTGCAATGAAGCAGAAGCAATCCCTCCTCTCCCAAAGTAGGTGGGGTTCCTGTTCTGGAGGAACTAAGGGAAAGCACCTCCCAGAGCCGGAATTTCTCTGAAGCCTTCACAGAATCACTGAATTTCCTTCTCAAAGAAGGCAGGCTGTGACCTTTGTAAGTTGTCTTTAGGCAAGGCATTCCCCTTCCTCATTATGTAGGAGTGTGTGTAACACCTAAAAATTCCCGATTAAAAGCCTGTTTGGGTTAAAAACCATGCTTGCTTGCTTTTCACGTTATATCATCAGGAGAGAAATATTGCCCCTCCCCCATGTCCTAAATGAGGGGAGGTGTGATGGGGTGCTACCCTGGACCCTTGGGAAGCAATGCAGGGTCAGAACACCAGCAGCACACACACACACACGCACACACGCACACACAGCAGTCAGGCAGTAACTCCTCAGCAGCCTGTCAGCTGAACCCAGTCTCTCCAGTCTGCCCAGTTGCCAACGTTCCCCTGCAAAGCCTTCTACGCATGTGCAGAGCTCCACCTTCAGCCAGAGATCCAAAGCAGTGCCTTTATAACAATAGTAACAAACTGGAGTCACCAGGAACGGAGAACCAGTGAAAACCGTGGCTTGCTTTCTACTGTGGGGGGCCCTGAGTTGCCTGTCTTGTTAGAAAGACAGAGCCAGACTTGATTCTGAAAAGAGAAGGGAAGCAACTCCAAATTAAACAAAGCCCAGAGCAGCCTTCAGCTCCATAGCTCCCTGTGGTTCTCTTTGTAAAACCAACCCCATCCTTCCATGTTCCTCTTTGCATCAGCATCTAAGCTCCATGAAGGCAGAACCATCATCTGTCTTGCTCCCTGTGGTATACCTCAGCAGGTAGCACAGAATAAGACTTTCATAAATGCTAGGTGAAAAAAAAAAAAAAAAAAAAAAAAAAAAAACATCCCTTTCTTCATTATAGTACCATTCTGTATCTTAATCATGGACTTCCCAGATAGCTCAGCTGGTAAAGAATCTGCCTGCAGTGCAGGTGTGAAGTGAGTGAAGTCACTCAGTCGTCTCCGATTCTTTGCGACCCCGTGAACTGTAGCCCACCAGGCTCCTCCATCCATGGGATTCTCTAGGTAAGAATACTGGAGTGGGTTGCCATCCCGGTTCAATTCCTAGGTTGGGAAGATCCCCTGGAGAAGCGATAGGCCACCCACTCCAGCATTCTTGGGCTTCCGTGGTGACTCAGACGGTCAAGAATCTGCCTGCAATTCGGGAGACCTGGGTTCCATCCCTAGGTTGGGAAGATCCCCTGGAGGAGGGCATGGCAAACCACTCCAGTATTCTTGCCTGAAGAATGCCATGGACAGAAGAGCCTAGTGGACTACAGTGGCAAAGTAATGCTCAAAATTCTCCAAGCCAGGCTTCAACAGTACATGAACTGAGAAATTCCAGATGTTCAAGCTGGATTTAGAAAAGGCAAAGGAACCAGAGATCAAATTGCCAACATCTGTTGGATTATAGAAAAGGCAAGAGAGTTCCAGAAAAACACCTACTTCTGCTTTAATGACTACGCCACAGCCTTGATTGTGTGGATCACAACAAACTGTGTAAAATTCTTCAAGAGATGGGACTACCAGACCATCTTACTTGCCTCCTGAGAAATCTGTATACAGGTCAAGAAGCAACAGTTACAACCGGACATGGAACAATGGACTGGTTCCAAATTGGGAAAGGAGTATGTCAAGGCTGTATATTGTCACCTTGCTTATTATATGCAGAGTACATCATGTGAAATGCAAGGCTAGATGAAACACAAGCTGGAATCAAGATTGCCAGGAGAAATATCAGTAACCTCAGATATACAGATGACACCACACTTATGGCAGAAAGTGAAGAGGAACTAAAAGCCTCTTGATGAAAATAAAGGAGAGTGAAAAAGCTGACTTAAAACTCAATATTCAAAAAATGAAGATCATGGCATCTGGCCCCGTTACTTTATGGCAAATAGATGGGGAAACAATGGAAACAGTGAGAGACTATTTTCTTGAGCTCCAAAATCACTGCAGATGGTGACTGCAGACATGAAATTAAAAGATACTTGCTCCTTGGAAGAGAAGTTATGCCCAACCAAGACAGCATATTAAAAGCAGAAACATTACTTTGCTGGCAAAGGTCCATCTAGTCAAAGCTATGGTTTTTCCAGTAATTATGTATGGATGTGAGAGTTGGACCATAAAGAAAGCTGAGTGCAGAAGAATTGATGCTTTTGAACTGTTGTATTGGAGAAGACCCTTGAGAATCCCTTGGACAGCAAGGAGATCAAACCAGTCAATCCTAAAGGAAAGTCCTTAATATTCACTGGAAGGACTGATACTGAAGCTGAAACTCCAGTATTTTGGCCACCTGATGCGAAGAACTGACTCATTTGAAAAGATCCTGATGCTGGGAAAGACAAGGCAGGAGAAGGGGACGACAGAGGATGAGATGGTTGTATGGCATCACCGACTCAATGGACATGAGTTTGAGCAGGCTTCAGGAGTTGGTGATAGACAGGGAAGTCTGGTGTACTGCAGTCCATGGGGTCACAAAGAGTCAGACACGACTGAGCGACTGTCATTACATTATCTTAATCCTGACTGCCGTAGTACGCATTCTGCACTGCATTCATTCATTCTTTCCTTTAATCATTTATCCAACTGACATTTATACGTCTTCTGAATACTGAAGGAGCAAGTATTACTATTACAGATTCCTTACCCTTAAGAAGCTCATAATCCATAAGAAGTCCAGAGACTAGCAAAGAAAGCACCACCATCTCACGTGGAAGTGCCACATGCAGGCATGAAGGGGACAGATGACAGACAGGGGGGTAAAATAGCGATGAGGAACTCTCCCCTATCAGATTAGCAAACATAAAAATAAAAGAGTAATAGTCCCTCCCTCCTTGTTGCTTTCTAACAGAAGCCCCAGTTTTTCCTTGGGTGTTCCTGCCTCATACATGCAGTCAGAAGACTCAAGAGAAGCTGACATTATCCCAGAATCCAAAAGCAGACCCCTAATAGACACAGTGGTCACCCATTCAGTGGATGGCCAGTAACTGGCTCAAGAACCCAGGCTAAGGTTAGAGGTAGATTCCCCCAGCAATTAGTCTATGTCCAGGGAAAAGCACACGACCTACCAGTGCTTTTAAGTCTGATCCAGTCAGACCTAAAAGCGGAACTTTATTCCATCATCAGGGTAGCATTTAGCCCCTTCAAAAGCCAGGAAGAGGCTATCTCAGCTTTGATGTGAGGGGGCCTTGAGGACAATGTCAGCCCATGGCGGGAGTGTGGAGCAACTGCAGATAGGAGAGAACTACAGAAAAATAGAGTAGAAACTCAAATTATAGCCTGCCCGAAGCCTGCCCTACTTCTGTGGCTCTTGTTATAGCAATGATTATGACGCTTCCTTATTGTTCAGGACATTCTGAGATGGTTGTTAACTTGGATCCAAAAGTATTCTAACTGAGAAAACAAAGGTATTGTGAAACTGTAGTAATACAGGGGAACGTTTCAACTAATATTACCAGCGCCCCCCACCAAAAGCAGACCCCCAAGTAATGCACACATAGTGATTACGGCAATATTTTAAAATCTACAAGAATAGTTATGAAAATACTTAAAATAGGATAAAAATAGTTTTAAAAAAATAACCATGATTGTATTTGGTTACGTGTTAGTCACTCAGTCATGTCCGACTCTTTGAGACCCTATGGATTGTACCCCACCAGGCTCCTCTGTCCATGGGATTCTCCAGGCAAGAATACTGGAGTGGGTTACCATGCCCTTCTCCAGAGGATCTTCCCAACCCAGGGATGGAACCCAGGTCTCCCGCATTGCAGGCAGATTCTTTACCATCTGAGCCACCAGAGATAGCTGTACTATTCAGGAATAATTTTTAGCTCTCACAACTTTATATAATAAATATATGTTACTGTTATGGTGAAAAATGTTTGAAGATTTAGTGGAAACATAAAGGAATGGATGCCTAATATCTGGAGTAGCCAGAGCAGGTTTTACAAGGAAGTAAGGCAAGCTGATGCTGTCAGGAAAAGTCATTCACCAGAGGCAATTCTAGGTCACACTCACTTTCTTTGTTAGATTTGGGCAAAGAAATTAACTCTTACCAGCCTCATTTTATTTTTTTGGCTTCACAGCATGCAGGCTCTTAGGTTGATTAGCATGCATGCTAGGTTGATTCAATTGTGTTGGGTTCTGTGATGCTATGGACTGTAGCCCACCAGGTTCCTCTGTCCATGGGAATTCTCCAGGCAAGAATACTGGAGTTGGCTGCCATGCCCTCCTCCAGGGGATGTTCCCAACCCAGGGATCAAACCCGCATCTCAAGTCTCCTGCATTGGCAGATGGATTCTTTACTACTACGGCCACCTGGAAAGCCCCCTTAGTTCTCCAACCAGGGATCAAACCTGCAGCCCCTGCATTTGAAGGAGTCTTAACCAATGGACTTCCAGGGGAGTCCCTCAGGGTCCTCATTTTAAACTACAGATAATATGACCTACCTCACAGAGTTTTAGTTGGCGATGATGTTGATAATGACTGATGTTGTGTCAGAGGCAGAGTTATGAATGTGCACGGCTGGTTCGGAGAGATTCGAATATTTTAGTATGTTTGGAACACAGGGCCCATGTCAGACCTGGAGCAGTAGCCAGTTAAAAAGGGCCTTGTGTGTCCTGGGGGAGATAAAGCTTTCAGTAACCTGAAGCCTTATCCCGTTTGGGACAGTCAGATTCAGATGTCACTGGAAATTGTTCTAGGATTCCACCTGGGCCCACTGCGGTTGCTTAGGAATGCACTGAGCCTGCTACACATCATCTATATTACAACCTGAGAAAAGGCAGAAGTGCATATCCTCCCCAGGGCAGGCTGCTTCCTACCATGAGAAAGTTAATTCATAGTTTGCAAAAGGAGGCTGGCAGGAACACAGAAGAGCTATCAGCTTCTGAGACCAACTGGCCGTCCTGAAAGGGACTGGGATGGTCTCTCCTCAGAAAGGATGCTGGTCCCGTGGCAGCATCGGTATGCAAGCGTGCTAAGTCGCTTCAGTCATGCCAGACTCTTTGCAATCCCATGGACAGCAGCCCTCCAGGCTCCTCTGTCCATAGCATTCTCTAGGTTGGTTGCCACGCCCTCCTCCAGAGGCTCTTATGTCTCCTGCATTGGCAGGCAGGTTCTTTACCACTAATGCCACCCGGGAAGGCCTCGGCAGCATCATTTTAGGGTGTCTTTACGGGAACTTGAGGACAAGGAAAGCTTTGGCCTTCCTTTGGGGAGGATGCTGCCAAGTCTTGCTTTTTTGTTGTTGTTGTTGTTTTGATTTTTTTAATTGAAGCATAGTTGATTTACAATGTCATGTTAGTTTCAGGCATATAGCACAGTGATTCATATAAATATATTCTTTTTTAGATTCTTTCCCCTTAGATACTATTACAAAGTATTGAGTAGAGTTCCCTTTACTATACAGTAGGTCCTTGTTGGTTATCTATTTTATATATGGCAGTGTGTATATGTTAATCCCAAACTCCTAATTTACCTCTCCTCCCACCCAAGTCTTGTTTTGTTAAGCACAACATTTACCAGATTGGAAATCATACCTTTTGCCTGTGGTATTTAGAGCATCTTTTCATCACCTCCATCACCCTTCCAACAATCACATTACTTGTCAAGGAATTTACTTGTGTCCTGTGGGCCAGTGGTTCTTCCCTCTTGGGGAGCCACAGACCTTTTCAAGACTGTGGCTCTTGAAAGGAATGGACATAGTCATGTCAGGAATGCTCTCCCAAGGAATGGATATAGTCATGTCAGTTGTTTGCACATCTTCAAAGGGTTCCTGGCCCCTTATCTGCCTAACATCTGTGGACCATGAGTTAAGGACCTTAGCAGCAGAGGATGGTGAGTCCTGGAAGGGTTTTATGAAAGGGAGTGGCCAATCACCCCAGCAGTGGGGTGAATCCAGAAATGGATTTGGAGGTAGAGGGAGTGAAGGCAGTGCTAGTGGTGAAGAACTCACCTGCCAATGTAGGAGACATAAGAGATGTGGGTTCAGTCCCTAGTTGGGAAGATCCCTTGGAGGAGGACATGGCAACCCACCCCAGTATTCTTGCCTGGAGAATCCCATGGACAGAGGAGCCTGGCGGGCTACAGTCCACAGGGTCACAAAGAGTCTGACACGACTGAACTGACTTAGCACACACTCACAGAGTGAAGAAGAGACCGAAGGCAGGAAACCCACTTATGAGGCCACCACAAAATTCCACAGGCCTGAACTAGAACAAAGTCAACAGCAAAAGAGAGAAGGTGGCAGCACGGTCTTTGTCTGAGATCTGCGGAGGCTGATGGAGCTCTTGAGCGAGCAGATGGGTTGGGGGGACCCTCATACACCTTCAGTCGCCATGGCTGAAACTTTGTAACGCCAGGAGAGGCAGTTCTAAGCTGCTTAATGTTTAGGCCTCCTTATGCCCTCTCTCCACAAACACAGCAACCCAAATGTCCAATCTGGCAGAGGTTTATGGTCTATAACACTTTTTTCTTTAATGAAAATAACACAGAGTAAATTTACTGAAAGTTCTGGTCCTTTGGAAGTATACTCCATGATAAATCTCCTGTCTCAACTTTCTTTTCTTTTTTTTTCTATTTTAGAAGCTCAGTCGTGTCCTACTCCTTATAACCATGGACATATAGTCCATGGAATTTTCCAGGCCAGAGTACTGGAGCAGGTAGCCTTTCGCTTCTCCAGGGGATCTTCCCAACCCAGGGATCGAACCCAGGTCTCAACTTTAAACAATAAAAATAGAAACAACTTCTCAGAAAGCATTATTCTATACTGTAACAGAACTCTATCTTTTGGATAATGTTAGTTGAAGTAGCCACCTAGAAACAATCAATTGTCAAAAGAACACAGAGTACTTCTCCAGAGATTTATTACTGTATGAATTTCTTTTTTTAACTTAATGACTCATCAGCAAAATCCTTTAGAATTGGAAGCCTCTGTACTTGGTGAGTGTGCCGATGTTAGTCCCTGATTTATACCCCTGAGTATAATTTGGAAGAAACTGCTGTGTAAAGCTGAATACTGTAAACCTGTAAACCATGAGTCTTTTTTAATCTAGTTTCCCTATTAATAGGGCGTAACACTTGAGAGTAGAATCATGAATGGAGTGGAGGAGAGGAATATGGAAACTTTGCTGTGCTAAAAACTTCTACTGAACCTACATTCAGAGCATCAGTGGCAGATTCGGCACAAATAAAAGCAGAGAACCAGGCCCTGGGATGGGGCAAACAAGATGGTTAACCATGATTGCAAGGAATCATGTCTTGAAGTTGGGTAAATATCCTTTGTTGTTGTTGCTTAGTCTCTCAGTAATGTCTGACTCTTTGAAACCCCATGGACTGTAGCCCACCAGGCTCCTTTGTCCATGGAATTTCCAAGGCAAGAAAACTGCAGCAGATTGCTGTTTCCTTCCCCAGGGTGGGGAATGGGGTGATCAATAATCCTGAAATTATCAAAGGGAAGGAACACCAAAGAAAAAGTTATTCTTGTAAATGTATCACTACAGAATATGCTGAGTATCATGAAAGCCAAGTACATGGTACTCATAATGTCTAACTGGGGAATGACTTGGTCTAGGAACGTTGGAGAAATTTTCTTTTCCTTTTTTGGAGGCATTTTCTCCGGATGACTCAGTTATCCATTGCTGCACAACTAGCTACCCCAAAATGTAATGACTAAAAGCAACCATCTTGAAGAAGAGGAGCCTTTTATTCTACTTGGTCATAACTTTGTGATTTGGGTGGAGCTAGTTCGTTCCCCTGCTGGTCTTTTCAGGGGTCACTCACGTAGCTGCATGCAGCTGGCACGTAGGTTAGGATACAGCTAGGGTTCTCAGGAGAAGCCTCTCCATTTGGTCTTTCCAGCAGGGGAATCAGACCTTTGTTATATTGGCCCAAGTCTTCCAAGAGCACAAAAGTAGAAGCTTCCAGCTTTTCTTAAGGATTAACCTCGGGAGTGGCACAGCCCCATTTGGTGCTGAATTCTGTTGTTTACAGCAGTCATAGCACCAAGCCAGAGTCAAGGGGGAGGAGACTACAAAAGGACATGAATACTGGAAGGTATAATTCACCAGGAGCCACGTTGAAACAAACTAGCAGAGTGACACCAGTCAGGGATCTGGAAGATGAGTAGGAGCTAAATGGGCAAAGAGGGTGGAAGACTTTCAGGCAGAGGCAATGGTACCTGCAAAGCAATTGCAGCAGAGGAGCAAAGGAGCTTCTAAGTGACTGAAAGAAAACCAGTGAAACTGGAGTACAGAAAGCCAGGGGAGCAAAGGGCCAAACCACACTGTGCCATTGTATATTTCTTAGCTATCTTCCATGTGCAAGTGGTAAAATTCCAAAAGAAACTGGCTTAAGCAAAAATAAAGAAATCAATAGAAAAAGGGAGGGGGAGAGAGAGAGAACTTATTAGTTCATGGTCCTGAAAATTTACTAGTTCATGGTCCTGAAAAGGTGAGGGCACAGTTCACTTCAAGTATGGCTGTATCGGGACTTTCCTGGTGGTTCAGTGGCTGAGACTCCGCCTTCCCAATGCAGGGGGCCTGGGTTAGATCCCTGGTCACGGAACTAGATCCCATATGCCACAACTAAGACCTGGGGCAGTCAAATTAATAAATAAGTCTTAACAAGTATGGCCGTTATCTGTTGAGGCAATCTGAGAATGAGCTGGAAAAGAATTTCCAGACACAGAGCGTTTCAGAAGGGAGTGAACTTATTAATAACAAAGAGCAGAGATAAAGTGGGCACTGCAAGCACAGGCAGGCTGACCTCCTGACAGACCAGGAAAAGTTGACACTTTTCACGGGTTAGTAGCCAATTTTTAGAACTTCAAGGTGAATAAAATTCCTGCTAGAAGGTTGGCATTAGGTGATTGGTTAGGGCGCTATAGGGTGACTACTGAGGTGGGCATATTTGCCTAATACGGGTCAGGAAGCCTGCTTATGATGATCAGGGGCCTTTTGGCAAGGTCACAAAGGGGCTCTGTTAGCTTTTGAGGTGACCTTGGCTCTGGGTTCTGCTTTTGTGGCCTTGGTAAAGCCCTCGCACCAGCAGAGTCCAGGGCTGAGACGATATGGCCAGGATTTGTCTACTTCCATCTCTTAGCTCTGCCTTCCTCTTGGTTGCCTTTGCTCTCAGCTTCTGAAGCTCTAGTTTCACATCCTCCCAGATTTAAATCCTATAGAAAAGAGAGCTCTTTTCTCTCTGATTAAACATTCAATGGTCCAGGATGGTATCGGAATCAGTTCGGGGCCCAATAGGAATCAGATGCCACACTGTAATTAGGATAATTTAGAAAGAATTCATTTATAAGAAGACCATCTCAGTGAGTGCTGTGCTGGAGCTGGCTCATAACAGTTTATAAAAGCCACCTCTTAGCATTTCCTCCCAGCTCTGTGTTCAGTGAGTTCACACTGGTAGCTTAAGATAGGCCATGATAGGAATATTTATATCAAAGCAAGTGGCAGGTGCTTATAAGTTAAAGCTCTCCCACACCCCTCAGCCCCAGCTATCTACCAGCATATCACCAGCCTATTTGGAAAATGTGGGAAAGATATAAGGATCCTGCAAGGACCCAAGGCTAACAGCAGTAAAGGTCCAAAAGAGCAGGAGAGGGAGGTTACCAGAATCCAAGAGACAGGAGTTGTGACACCAGTAGTCTGAGGGGTATCACCGGAAGGGAGCTGGAAAATAAATATCCCAATCTTATTTTCTGCACCAAAGAATTAGTAATATTGTTTTATAGATTCTAGAAAGAAAAAACTTGAAATGGACTAATCAGTGTTCAATCAATTCATACTAATAGAATGTAGAGTATTTAGCTGCCAATTTATTTGCCTAATATCAAAAAGTACAGCACTAGCTTTAGGAAGTCCCCATCCTTGCCTTGCTGGAAACTCCCGCGGCCTGACAGTTTAGGAGCCAATCCTGTTCTTGTCATGGACTTCCTCCTCCCATTGGTTTCAAATTCACTTCTACATATAACCTGAAGAACTGCCATTGATATGGGAATTTAGTATACAACAAAATGGTGTTTCAAACATTAAATAGAAGATAAAGTGAAAGTGTTAGTCGCTCAGTCACGTCTGACTCTTTGTGACCCCATGAACTGTAGCCCGCCAGGCTCCTGTGTCCATGGGATTCTCCAGGTAAGAATACTGCAGTGGGTTGCCATTCCCTTTACCAAGGAATCTTCCTGACCTGATCGAATGGGTCTCTCGCATTGCAGGCAGATTCTTTACCATCTGAGCCACCAGGGAAGAGAAGAGACAAAGTATTTAATAAATAGTATTTAGACAATTGTCTAGTCATTTGGAAAATAAAATCAGATCCCTACCTTATACCAAAATCATATGTTAAATGTCCTCAAAACAATCTGTACAATGATTCTCACTCTTCTGTGGTCCTTATTCTCTCTATAGTTTCCTTTTGTGACTTTTTGCACCAGATAACTTTGTGTAAATTATATTAAAAAGATTAAAGTGTGCATGAGAAAATAAATCATTCCCTTATGGTAAATAGCACTAAGGCCATTCATTCTATTCAATCCAAAAGTTTAGTTGGTGAGGCTACTTATATGTGTAATTCAAAAGCATTTCAAAAGACATGAATCCAAATGGTAAGACTTTTCTTGTTTTTCTTTTTAAATTTCACTCAAGGGCACTATTTATTTTAACAGAGACAGGCAATTTACAAGTGTAAAATTGTAAAAAGCTGTATTTGGAAAACCTGAATTAACAGAGACACCACAATCTAATGTATTCAGCAATGATTTGTGCCTCTTAGAGGTAGTTCAGGCCACTGCTGCCTGGCTTGACCCCTAATTCAGCTCTGTCTGCAGTATTTACATTTCTGGTAGGCACAGCCTTTCAGAGTAATGAATTCTATATTTTCATGTGTGCTATATAAAGAGGTATTTCGCTTTTATTTTTAGTAGAAAGATTTTCAAGCTTAAGGAATGTTACCTATTTCTTTTTTTTTCAGGTTTGAGAAAGTAATCTGTGATTATTATTTGTGAATTTAAGACTTTAAATTTTTTTTCAAATAGAATCTTTTTTATTTTTACTACCATACCTACCTAATTCCTTCTGCTTTGATCATCTTTAACATCCTTCTCTGGATTTTTTTCTAGCTCTGTCTTATGCTAGAGAGACTAAAATCCTATGAAATATTTGTCATGTAAAATATTCCAGGACCAGGCACTCCTTTAATTATAGTCACCTCTCTTTTTCTACAACAATCCCCAGACCTGTTTTCAGTCATTTCTCCGACATATCTCACAGACCTGTCCTTGCTGGAGACAGAACCTTATTGGAGAGTTCACAACTGTGCCTCCATTCTGGTGTGAACTGAATCCAATCAAATGAAAAATCACACTTGATACCATAACCTTTCCTTCATCAGATATTTATATGAGTTCAAGAATGTGTCAAGCACAGTGCTAGGTATGCAGACATGGACTAGGGGGTGTTTTTAAAATATTAATAAGAAGCAAGAGCACCTTGACTTTTCCTTGGCAGAGAGGGCCTTATTGAACTGGGTTTTGTCTCTGTCTGTTCTTTCATTTGGTACCTTCATTTGAATCCTGACTCCTCTGCTTGCCAGCTGAGATGATGGGCAAGTTATTTTAAAATACTTTATATTATTTTATATAGTAAAGGGACTTCACAGATGTTAAGTTAAGGATCTTGAGCTGGGTACCAACTGTAGAGTTTGGTACCCAAGGCTTCACCCTCCTGAAATAAACACAATTTGAAGTAAGGATTTGTTCACATTCGTCACAAAGAAGAAAAAATCATCAGACCCTAAGAAACACACCTAAACAGCCTAATGGGGAAACATATGAATTAAAAATTATATATAGATATAGATATGTAAATGTTATGGAATTCACTCCATCTCCTATTAATGCTGTAGCAATTTAACACACACTTAGTGGCTTAATTCAACACCAATGTATTCTCTTACAGTTCTGGAGATCAGAAGTCAGAAAAGAGTCCTAAAGATGAAAAATCAATGTGTTTGACAGTGCTGGTTCTTTCTGGAGGCTCCGGAGGAGAATCTGTTCCTCATTTCTCCCAGCTTTTCAAGGCTGCCAGCAGCCTTTGGCTCACGGCTGCCTCACTGCAGGCTCTGCTCTCATCATCACACTACCTTCTCCTCATCTCTCTGACCATCCTGTCTTCCTCTTATAAGGCCCCTTGTGATTACTTCAGACCCACCTGGACAAACCAGGATACTTACCCACCTCAAGATCCTTAACATCTGTGAAGTCCCTTTGCTGCTAAGTCGATTCAGTCGTGTCCGACTCTGTGCGACCCCATAGACGGCCGCCCACCAGGCTCCCCCGTCCCTGGGATTCTCCAGGCAAGAACACTGGAGTGGGTTGCCATTTCCTTCTCCAATGCATGAGAGTGAAAAGTGAAAGTGAAGTCGCTCAGTCGTGCCCGCCTCTTAGCGACCCCATGGACGGCAGCCTACCAGGCTCCCCCATCCATGGGATTTTCCAGGCAAGAGTACTGGAGTGGGGTGCCATTGCCTTCTCTGTTACTGTATAAAATAATATGAAGTATTTTAAAATAACTTGCCCAGCATCTCGGCTGGCAAGCAGAGGAGTCAGGATCAAATGAAGGTGTCTGCCCAGAGCCTTTGCTCCAAAGCATGACGCTGTCAAAGAGACGAAAGAGAGGGCATTCCAGGACAAGAGAACATTTAAAGGCCAAGAAGCCTGAAGGAGCGCAGCACCTGCTAGTTGTAACCGGGGTGAGGATGTGAAGAGAAGAATGACGGAGAATAAAGACTGTAAGGGAGACAGAGATTCAAAGTGAGGGACTCCATGGGAGAGCGAGTATGGAATATTTTCTCTGCCAATAGTGGCAAATCCTTAAAAGATCTTACAAAGGAAGATAACCTGATTTGATGGCTGTTTGAGAAAGATCACTGGTGGCAGCATTTTGGAAGAAAATTACAGAGGGGTGAATTTAGTAACAAAGTTATTCTAAAGATCCAGGTAAGAGCTGATGGGAGCCTACACTGAGGCCTGGGAGGACAAGAAGACCAATCAGAAGAGTCATGGAAGAGGTAGAATCAACTGGATTTTGCTGACGATATCCATATGGTTGTGATGGAGGTAAAGAGGGAAGATTTAAGAGTGTCTCAAGATTCTGGCATGGCTACTGGGTGTGAGTAAATTAAGAAGGGGCTTCCCAGGTGGTGCAGTGGTAAAGAATCCACCTGCCAGTTCAGGAGACATAAGAGACTGGGGTTCTATCCCTGGATGGGGAAGACCCCTCGGAGGAAGTGGCAACCCTCTCCAGGATTCTTGCCTGGAGAATCCCATGGACAGAGGAGCCTGGCGGGCTATAGTCCTTGGGGTCACAAAGAGTTGGGCAGGACTGAGCAACTGAGCACAAATTGAGAACAGTAGAAGTTTCACATATTAGATGGTATGAAAAGCCTTCTATTTTGATTAATAAAAGTCATTGAGAGCTTTCTACTTTCTGAGAAACTGAACTCCTATGCTGCCAAGAGGTAACCCTCCTCAGTGGTCTGCCAGTGACTCATGTCCAACAACCCAATCACAGGGTCCCTACATCCTAGCCACCTGGTCTGATCTTATTACCACAACCTAACTGAACTGAAAACAGTGACGTCAACAAAGTAAACTGCCCACCAACCACAGCCTAATCCAAACCTACATGTTCTTGATCTGTGACTAAGTAGACACTCCAAGAGGACTTCAGAAAAGATAGAAAAAGCTTTTCTATCTCCCTGGCAGGGTTGAGGTTCACTGTGGGTATAAGATAAATAGTGTCCATGAAACAGTGAGCAAAAGTACAAGGGAGCTTAAAATAAAGCACTGACTTGTGAAGTACATTCCGTTCAGAGGAACGTGATATATTTTTACTCTCCTAAAACAGTCAGGAAAGGTATTAATTTTTACCGAGCATCTAGTGCCAAACCACTACCTTGCGAAATATTGTCCCATTTTCCGAAGAACGTAAAAGAACTTCCCTAAATCATACAGATGCTTAAAGGGTGAGAACTTAGGAAAGACTGCCTTCGAGCTAGTGCTCCAGGGAGGCTTGGGGAACGAGTGTGGGCAGGTGAACGGGGCAGCAGATCAGGGAGAATCACGAGAAGAAAAGCAAAGAGGCAGGACTCGGCACGTTTTAATTATTCCCAAAAGGAGCCCTTCTGACTGGAGACTTTCAGTTCGCCTACCACTGCTTGGTGTTCTAAGCATTTCACCATGGCGGTAAACATCAAATGTTGTTTCGTAACACAGGCATACGCCTGGAATATTCAGTGACAGCTCACTGCCATGAATAATTATTTCAAAATAACAGCTGTGAAGAGATCATGAGGCAGCGGCCCCTCCTCTGTACACTTGGGTATGAACTACGGGCTTTCCAAGTCCGCAGGAACCAGGCCAGACGCTCATTCCAATTATGGAGGTTCATTGGTCACCTTCCAGGTACATCGTTTTTTGGTGAGAATGATGACTAACTAGCAGGCTGATTTACATGCAAGTTCCTACTTGGCCTTTTTCCTGTCAGCAAAATCTGCTAGTGTCTTCTAGTTAACTACCAACTTCAGTATAAAAAAGAATTAAGTCCAGGCAGCAAAATACATCCAAGGGACAAGCAAAGAAAGATTAAGGAGAAGTCCAGCCCAGGGACAACGTGGGCTGGACGTTACCAGGAAGAGCAAGATCAAGCTAGCCAAGAAGTGTTGCAAGGAAAGAATTTTCTGGAGCCTTACACAAACCCTGGTTATTATCCTGGGCAATGTTACAGTTTCACTGCTGGTTTGTATTAACTAGTACTAGAAACACATAGTAAGTGACCTAATTCTTTTCCAGTGGATTTTCCTTTTTTTAGGGCTATACCCTGGTTGGCTGTTTTTTTAAATAATAAATCAACAGTCAGTATGACTTTGAGCTCAACCCTGAATTAAAATTTCAAATATGTTGTTATAATATTGAATAAATAATTCAATTTTTTAAGGTTTCTTAGGTGTAATTTTATATTTCATGAAATTTACCCATTTTAAGTATACAATTCAATAACTTTTAATATAACTTTTTACAGAGTTATGCAATCATCACCACATTAAGAATTCTTTGGGTTTTTTGGCCATACCAGATGGCTTGTGGGTAAGATTCCTGACCAGGGTTTGAACCCAGGGCTATGGCAGTGGAAGCACTATGTCCTAACCACTGGACCTCCCAGGGAACTCCCAAGCATTCATTTTTGAGCTCATTTGACTCTTTCAATAGAGGATAATTTTCAAGAGTAAATGATAAGCCACAGAAAGGTCTGCCATCTAAGTTACTGACTAAACTTTTACTGAGTTTTCTTTGAGTGGCCAGAGGTCTCCTGCCTATCCTTTCAGATGCCTGTGTTTGAAGATAGTGTGTCTAGATAGCGTGATTTATTGTTCCAACTCATCCTGAGGTTTCACTGTTACTTGATCTTCCCTGAAGTAGATGACCACTGAGAAGGGAGGGGACTAATGAGGCCTTCCAGTTGGTCTCATTATCACACATGGCAATCAGTGACCAAACAACTCTTGATGTCATCAGTAAGTGCTTTGAAATCAAGCACTTCAACAGTTCTTGACAACAACTGTGCCAAGTCCCCTCGTGGATCAACAGTGTCACGTATTTCTATTTTTGCTTTAACACTGATTCCAATTCCCTTCACCTGCCTACATCAATCACTATGACCTTGAAATGTGGGACAAATCTCTTTCCAGTTTTCCCCTTTCCCACATGGACTTCTGTGACCTTGATTCTGGCTTTATTTTCTTTATGCTTAAAATGATAATCCATTTCCTTCTGTTAAAGGCATCTTCATTACTGTCTCCTTTTCCCTTCTCTTCACAAACTATTCCTACAGCACATACCAAAATTTTAGTTATGAACACCTCATACTCTGAAATTGAACACTTGGCCTGTGGAGCTTCTGAATTCTAAGGTTCTATAGTCAGCTCTTCCAGGAGTTGCCTTCAAAATCATCTTAAGCAAACCACTCTCTGACCACTGCCTCCAGTCTTTGAAGCTCTGACTTCAGTAATTCTTTCTTTGTCTGGGATCCATAATTCATTAATCCTCAAACTATTTCACTGTCCATAACATTATCATGTCTGTCCTGAACTATCTTCCATCCGTGATTCGTTACTCCCTACACCGCACCCTTCAGCAAACTTGCCTGGTAAAAGCCTAACCCATGGCAAAACTAACTGTCCATCAGCTCCACCTTTGCACCAGTGCAGCTGAATGTGGCTGGAGGAGAACAACCAACCGTGTGGAGTGGTTCACGTTAAATTATGACCACTAACCTCAGGTGTCCCCTTAGTGCTGCCTGGCATCCCTATCCCATTGTCCCCCATCGTTCACTCTTCCACTCTCCAAGGCAGCTGTTTCACACCTTTTCTCTCCCAAACCTCACATGGATGACCTTACCTCCCATTTCCTTAAGAAAAGAGAAGCAACCAGAAAAAAGTCTTCTAGGAGCTCCCATTATCACATCTGCCTTATTCTCTACTCTATCACATGTCATCATAGATAAACTATCCAAGCTTCCTGTTCAATATCATTGTCTCCACTTGGGTACTAGACCCACTATTCTCTAACCTACTCGAAGATATGGCTTCAGAAGTTATTGCTCTCTCCCTTGCATACTCAGATTTTCCTCTCTACTAGATCATTCTCCTCAGTCTATGAATAAGTCCTAAAATATCCTCATCTTAGCATGTAACAATATTTACCTCTCAGTTTCACATTAATCCCCCTTCTGGTGGCTCAGATGGTAAAGAATCCACCTGCAGTGCAGGAGACCAGGGTTTGATCCCTGAATCGGAAAGATTCTCTGTAGAAGGGAATAGGAACCCACTCCAGTATTCTTGCCTGGAGAATTCCATGGACAGAGGAGCTTGACAGGCTATGGTCCATGGGGTCGCAAAGGGTCAGACACAACTGAGCAACTAACACTTTCACTTTCACTTTACTGGCTGCTACCCTATCTATCTGCTTCCCTTTTAACAAAACTTGAAGATGTACATTGTCAGTGCATGCTGTCTCCAATCTGTCTCTTCCCATTCTCTTTGGAATCTCCTCTAATCATCTTTTCATTGTTTTTGTCATGATCCCCTGTGAGGTCCATGCTATTAACTTTGACAGTCAAACCAGTGTTTCCACAGCTGATCTTTCTCTGCTCCCCAAAACGCTTGCTTTCCTTGGCTTCCAAGACAGCGCTCGCTCTTACTGCCACTCTGTCTCACTGGCTGGCCTGTCTTCTCTGCTAATTCCTCCTCTGTGGATGTAGTGTCTCAGGGCTGAGTAGTCAGAACATTTTCCCTCTTCTTGCTGTTCCCCCAGATGATCTTAAGCAGCTTGTAGCTTTAAATACTAGTAGTATGCTGGTGACTCCTAAATATACATCTCCAGCCAGATCTCTCCTTTGACCTCCAGATTCATATTCAATTGCCTGCTTGAAAATTGCCAGTGTATGCTTCTCAGGCCTATTAAATGTGTATATCCAAAACAGAATACCCAATTCCCAACCCCCCAGATTTGTGCCTCTTGTAGTTTTCTCCACCTCAGTGATTGGCTTATCAGCTGCTCAATCCAAACATTTGGATTCACCTTGATCTCTCCCTTTCTCTCATGCTAAGACTGCATACTTAAGATTGGGACTTGAACCCACAACTTCTGGCTTAGGAGGACACTTGCGCCCACAATCTCCCAGCTGAAATTGCACACCTGGTCTCAGGACTTAATGAAACTCATATTCTTTATATTTCAGTGCAGAAGGAATTCAGCAACAGGCAAAGTGATAGGCGAGAAATTGATGTATTGAGAGAGAATCACACTCCATAAGCAGAGTGTGAGCCGTCTTGGAAGGTGAGAGATCCCAAAATGTAGCATGGTTAGTTTTTATGGGCTGCATAATTTCATAGGCTAATGAGTGGGAGGATTATTCCAATTATCTGGGAAAGGAGAGAGGATTTCCAGGAACTGGGCCCCGGCCCCCTTTTTGGACTTCCATGGTCGGCTTCAAAACTGTCATGGCCCTTGTTGCTGAGTCATTTAGCTGATGTTCTGCAATGGGCGTATAATGAGGCCCAAGTTCCACTGGAAATAAGTCTTTCACCATCTTGGGTCTAGTAGGTTCTAACTAGCTTATGTCACATCTTCACCCACAGCACAATGAAAGATCTGAATGATTAGGCGAAGATCCTGAATGCCACAACTAGGACTCAACACAGCCAAGTAAATAAAGACATTTTAAAAGTCCATAAATAAATAGGTACAGAAGGTTTACTGTAAGACAAACACTTTGCATGCTCTTAGTTAATTTTGACTATCTAAATATAAACACACTACTAAAGTGTTGTGGCCTTTTCTTTAAAAAGACTGAATAGAAATCACAGAGGAAATGTCTCGTTTAATTTTCTGTACACGATCCTGAATATCTCACTTTTATTCGTATTGAAATAATCAGTGCTGAAAATCTTTCTGAAAGGATTTATGCCTGATGGAAATCTAGACCTTCAATATTCACGTTAGAGGAAGGAGCACCTACTTAATAAGATTTTCAAATAAGATGACCTTGTAGGTTTTCTTCCTAAAAATTAAAAAAATAAAATAAAATAAAACTAGAGTTTCCTTCAAAGATGTATTACCCAATCTAGCTTTGAACACACACCACCCAGTTTCAATTTGTATACTCCTTTCTGTGGTTCTGTGGGTTTTACCCTGTTATTTTGTTAACACTGTGTTTTCTAGCAAATGTCCTTCCTCAACCTCAGGGCCTCTTCCTGCCTTTTCTGAGAAGGAGGGCCCACCAGCCTCTACCAGATCTCTCCTCCCAAGCTCTCTTCTTCCGGGTTCAGAAATTGCGCATTATTTTTTAAAACCAGCTTCTCCCACACAGACCTGGTGGTTTCAGACATGGGAAAACACCCACACCCAGGGCAGACTTTCTGAGTCCAGCCTTGCACAGCTGCACCGAGTGGGGGGAGGGAGGGCACATGAGGTGCTCCAGCTTCTGATTCCAGCCCCACGGAGGCCCTCCAGCATGTCACATGTTCATCCAGGGCTTCAGTGTCCTCAAGGTAAACACAGGGGCCAGGAGCCCTGTCAAACTCTTACTGTCCCTGTTCCTCAGATGACATGGAGATTAGAAAATACAGGGATGGATTCCTCTGAGCCTGTCAGAGGGGAACTGAGTGGATATTGAGGATCATGCGTTGATTTCTTTTGGCAAAGAAAGCTGTAAATGGTGAATAAAAGTTCACTACTAGTGTACGGAGTTGTACTGAGGCAGTCTAGGGAAGAGAAATAGTACCTTAGAAAGGAAATTTTTCTTTCCATAAAACCAAAGAATGGAAGTTTCAAACACTTCTCAGAAATGCTAGTAACTAGATTTCTTGAGAGTCATTTTCAAAGCGGTTATATCTTTTGGGTTTTGGATTAGTGGGTAATTTCTATTTCCTCTTTTTTATCTTTTTATATATCCTCTGAATCTTTTACTAATATATATTAATTCTATAATCAAGATAGGTATTTTTTAAAAGAAAGAAGTAAATGGCTTTAACTGTGTGAATGGAGGACAGAAGAGAGAAAGACTGAAAAACTAATGATGAAACTGACATTTACTGAATATCATTTGTTATCTACTGGATAGTAACGAGCTCACTTACTTCTTAATTCTGAATATGTAAAATTCCCATTTTACATATAAGAAAAACAAGGCAGAGAGGAGTCAAATAACTCTTCTAAAGTCACAGAGCTGGTAAAATGCAGTTACTGGGGCTTCACCAAGATGGTCTAACATAAGGGCCTCTGCTGTTTTATCACCATGCTTTGCTGCTTTCTAAATGGTCTGAAAATTAGGCATAACATTGTTTAACTTTAGAGGACAGAATTTTTTGTTGCTGTTTTTTTCTCTCTCTTTTTTTTAGGACAGGTTTTTTGCTTTTTTTATACAAACTACATTTTATTTAGGTTAATATTTCCTGTACACACATTAACAAAAGTTAAATGGTTTAAAATGGTCTGTGATTTAAAGTTTGCCAGGGATGGGAAAAGGAGGGATTGAGAGTTTGGGGCTAGCAGATACAAACTTATATAGAGAAGACAAACAACATGGTCCTACTGTATAGCACAGGAACTATATTAAATATCCTCTAATAAACCATAGTGGAAAAGAATATATATATATATCTGAATCAGCAGAAATTAACACAGTATTGTAAGTCAGCTATGTGCATGTGTGCTTCAGTCGCGTCCAACTCTTTGTGACCCTGTGGATTGTAGCCCACCAGGCTCCGCTGTCCATGGGGATTCTCCAGACAAGAATACTAGAGTGGGTAACCATGCCCTCCTCCAGGGCATCTTCCCGACTGAGGAACTGAACCTGTGTCTCCTATGTCTCCTGCATTGCAGGCAGATCTTTTACCCACTGAGCCACCGGGGAAGCCCCAAGTCAATTATACTTCAATAAGATAAATTTTTTAAAAGAATGACAAATAAATAAGGGACTTCGCTGGTGGTCAAGTGGCTGAGACTCCGCCCTCCCAATGCAAAGCCAGGGTTCAAGCCCTGGTCAGGGAACTAGATCCCACATGCCACAGTTAAGAGTTCACATGCTGCAAACTAAAGATGCCACAAGGAAGAAAGACGACCCCGTGCGCTGCAGCTAAGACCTGGCGCAGCCAAATGCCTTAGTGTTGTGCTGTGCTCAGTCGTGTCTGACACTTTTCTACCCCATGGACTGTAGCCCACCAGGCTCCTCTGTCCATGGAATTCTCCACACAAGAATACTGGCGTGGGTTGTCATTTCCTACTCCAGGGGACCTCCCCAACTCAGGGATCTAACCCGCATCTCTTGTGTCTCCTGCCTTAGCAGGCCGGTTCTTTACCACTGAGCCACGTGCCTTAGATGCCCTAAGCAAACCCAAACTGGAACTTATAAATACCTCAAGGTTAAGAAAGCCAAACCTCAGGACTGCCAATCCCAAACAGCCAAGCAAGCTTTCCCCTATAAGGCAGGAGTGTAAGCTGTAGCCAATCAAATAATTTCCTTGCTTTGAATCTACCTTTTCTCTATGTCTTTCCCCTAGCTCTTATTGGTGGAAAGCACTACTAAATACTTCTATTTTTGTGCTGCCTGATTCCAGTTGATTTCTGCTCCAATAAACTCTTAAAATATTTAATATTGCTCGGTTTGTCTTTTAACAGCTGATCTCTGGATCAGTTTGTGTAGGCACCTCAAAGAGATTCGGAAGATGACTCGAATGGTTTGGACGGTTGCGAAACATTAGGAGCTGCCAATCAGCTTTCAAAAAATATTTGTACAGGGACTTCCCTGGTGGTCCAGTGGCTAAGACTCCACACTCCCAATGCAAGGGACCCAGGTTCGGTCCCTGGTCAGGGAACTAGACCCCACATGCCACAGCTAAGAGTTCATATGCAGTACCTAAAGACACCACACACTGGGCTTCCCTGGTGGTTCAATGGTAAAGACTCTGCCTACCAATGCCAATGCCGGAGACACCGGTTTGATCCCTGACCTGGGAAGACCCCACATGCCAAGGAGCAACTGACCCTGTGTGCCACCACTGTTGAGTCTGTGCTCTAGAACCCAGGAGCTGCAACAAGAGAAACCACTGCAATGAGAAGCCCGCACACTGCAACTACAGAAAAGCCCAAGGAGCAATAAAGACCCAGCACAGCCAAAAATAAATAAAATTATGTGAGATTATTTTTTTAAAAAGATCCCACATACCACAGCAAATTATTTTTTATATGCGCGTGTGTGTGTGTGTGTGTGTGTGTGTGTGTGTGTGTGTGTGTGTATTCTTTGGCCCTGCCAGGCAGAGTTTCCCTACCAGTGACTGAACCCAGGCCATGGCAGGGAAAGCCCCAAATCTTAACCACTAGGCCACGGAAGCTTCATACCACATTTCAGGACGCTGGATCACAGAAGCAATTTCAGGGCTCAGAACTGAAGAAAGGCCTCAGTCTCAGTAAACATTAGCCGGATGAATGAGTAATGACTATAGGAGTGGCCATTTCACCTAATATCCTAGGGTGGGGAAGGACACAGGACTGCAAGATATAATAAAGACTACCTATGCTAACAATTAGTTCTAATTGTGGGGGATGGGGGAGCTTAGAAGGGCAGCAGCCTGGTTCACTGGAACCTACAAGCCAAGTTCAGACTCTGACTTTGCTCCTTCCTTAGCGTAGAACTTCGATTTCTTTCCTTGAGCCTCAGTCAATAGGCCTATTTAAAATGCCTAGCTCAGGACCCAGGTGGCGCACGGGTAAAGAACCCACCTGCCAGTTCGGGAGGTACAGGAGCTGTAGGTTTTATCCCGGGGTCGGGAAGACCCCCTAGAGAAGGAAATGGCAACCCACTCCAGTATTCTTCCCTGGGAAATCCCAGAGACAGAGGAGCCTGGCGGGCTACAGTCCAGGGGATCGCAGATGAGTTGGGTAAGACTGAGCAAACACACACAACTCAGGACTTCCTTGGAGGTCCAGTGGTTGATTGTGCTCTCAGTGCAGGGAGAACAGGTTTGATCCCTGGTTTGGAAACTAAGATCCCACATGCCACACAGCTCAGCCTTAAAAAAGAAAAATGCCTAACTTTCAGGGATGCTATATTTTGGGCATGAGAAGTGTCTACTCAGGCTCTTCCTTGGTCCTTGCTTTTATTCTGACTCCATAGAGGAGACCCCAAGTTCATAGGTTATGAATTGGGCCACAAGTGAATGGGGCTCTCTTCCTTTCTTCTTTATCTTTTCTGAGGGTCAGCATGGAAGGAGTCACCCTGCCCCCCCCCCCCAACCCCCTCCACCCCCAACACACACACTCATTGTTTTTCTCTTCATCCTCTCTTCTCTTTCTGGGTGTGTGTTTCAGTAGTAGGAGGTCAGATCGATCTCAGCTCTTTCTTTCCAGGTGGCCGAAGTGGCAGAGAAGACGGGAAGCATTTCCTTCTGAAGAAAAGACCTGTCCATCCTGTTGTCTTTTCTTCTGGCATCTCTTCGCTTCAACCTCCTGTCTCCCATGTGACCAACTGGTCATAACACTTGGGTTTAGGATTAAAAGAAGGAAGGGTCTGATTGAGTCATTATCACTGGAGTACCCTGCCCCAGGGATTCACATACAAGCCCAGCAACAATAAATGGTTAATGCATTCAGATTGAAATTTGATGACAGGTCATGCAAAGAAAATGTTGAAGATGGAGCTTCAAATTGCCAATGAAAGTATTTCAGTTTTCTAATGTGAGACAGTGTTATCCCAAGATGACAACTCTCTGCCAAAGCTGTTTCTCTCACTTTTGTTCTCTTCCTCCTGGAGACAGTGTCTAGAGGGTGGTGCTTAGGTGACCTCATGGTGACTCTTCTCTGGATTGTCACCAAAGTGTGTTGCAAGAATGCTAGTCTGGTCTTGTCCTTGAGCTGTCAATCTTGAAGTCTCCTCTCTTCGATCTCCTCCTTCTCCGCCATTCCTGTGACTGGCAGGAACTTCTCTTGCATCACATCTGCCTTCTCACCAAGGTGAAATCTGTAAACACCTACTTCCCAGAACCATAGTAGCAGAATGGCTCCTGGGAAAACATTATGGAACAGAAAAAAACATACACCACCACACAATCTCTGTCACATTGCATTCCTTTATCACTGTCTGTTGTCTGAATATCACCTTTGGAAATCGTATAGGGAAAGAAACCTGGAATTTGGGATTATTCCCCAAAATTCCTAAGGTCAAGCTCTTACAAATAATTTCTAGTATTATCGCTATGTACACCAGGGGCTTCCCTGGTGGCTCAGAGGTTAAAGCGTCTGCCTCCAATGCAGAGGCAGTGGGAGACCCGGGTTCGATCCCTGGGTCCGATCCCTGGGTTTGATCCCTGGGTTGGGAAGATCCCCTGGAGAAGGAAATGGCAACCCACTCCAGTATTCTTGCCTGGAGAATCCCATGGATGGAGGAGCTTGGTAGGCTACAGTCCATGACTTCACTTTCATCGCTACGTATGACTTCATTTCCCATTATACTCTTTTCATGGTCTCCCTATAACAGAACATTCAGGGATTTTTCCATTTTGCTTGCTACTGTAACTGCAACGTCTGAAATAGCACATGGCCCCGGGTAGGTGCTCAGTGAGTATTTGTTGAATGGTCAGTCACATCCTCTGGGTTTGGATTTATCCAGTTTCACTCTCGGGGCAATCCTCCTTCCCTTCTCTCCAGGTCCTTGCAGAACAGTACCCAGGCGCTTGCACACTGGCCAGAGCAGTCACCAGCCTGGAGGTGGTGGTTGATAATGGTGGGTCTTAGTGAGGTCCCTCAGGAAGAGCAAGAAGGAGCACACGTGGGGGCCAAGAGTGGTCCTAGAGCAGCAGTTCCCAAACTTCTGCATCTCAGAACCTCTTTACACTTCAAAAAATTGTTGAGGACTCCAAGGAACTCTCTTTACATGGGTTATGTCAATATTTCTTCTATTAAAATTAAAACAAAAAATTTAAATATTAATTAATTTATTGAAAATGAACAAAAATATTACGTTAGCATAAATAATATATTTTTAACAATTATATTTTCTTTTTTAAATTGAAACATAATTGATTTACAATATTATGTTAGTATCAGGTATATAAGACAAGTGATTTATTAATCTATTAATATATATATTCTTTTTCCAATTCTTTTCCCTTATAAATTACTACAAAATATTGACTCTGTTTCCTTGTCCTATTCATTAGGTCCTTGTTTTGTATATAATAGGTCCTATATTTTGTATATAGTAATGTGTATTTTACATAGCTGTATTTTCCAAAACAAAAGTTACCAAGAGGAGTGACATTTACTTTTTTCCAAGTCTCTTGTGTCTGGTTTGATAAAGGCAGCTGAATTCTTATGTCTGCTCCTCTGTTTAATCAGTTGTGATATATTTTGGTTGAAATCTGGTCTCACATAGAGATATAGTTGAAAAAGGGAGGATCTTGGGGATGCTGGCGGTTTCTGACCTCATTCTGGAAACTGCTGTCCTAAAGTGACACTTGTAGGACATTCTTGGTGGTTCAGTGGTTAAGACTCAACTTCCACTGCATGGCACATGCGTTCAGTACCAGGACAGAGAACTAAGATCCGGCATGCCTTGGGGCATGGGCAAAATAATAATAATAATGATATAAAGTGGCTATTTAAACTTAATAAATAGACAGTTGCTGCAGCAATAATGACCCTCTCTGTCACAAAGCTCCTTGTTGTTGTTGGTCAGTCACTAAGTCGTGTACAACTCTTTGTGACTGTAGCTCGCCAGACAGATCTGTCAATGGGATTCTCCTGGCAAGAATACTGGAGTGGGTTGCCATTTCCTTCTCCAGGGAATCTTCCCAGACCTGCAATTGAATCTGCGTCTCCTGCATGGACAGGCGGATTCTTTACCACTGAGCCACCTGGGAAGCCTCACAGAGTTCCAGCCCTCCAGAAACCCCAGATCCTGCTAGAAGAACAGAACTCCCATTTCTCACCTTCCCTGCCTCTCATTTCTCCACTTACGATTGCCCAATTCTCAATCATCTATGACAGCTGGCAGTCTGGAAAGTTACCAGGAAAGATAGATGAAGCTGCTGAGGGAAGAGGGGAGTGGACTAGCCATCCTAGAAAGTGGGTGAGGGAAAGAAAACACACTACCCATCTTCAGCGAGACGAGGTTAGGAAATGCAAGCACATTTATGAACAAAGATGACTCAGTGCCTGGGCTGAAAGAAGGAAACAAACAATAAAGCCCAACCTGCTGGGTGTGTGTGGAAAAAACTGGTTCTCAGAGAGGTAGGAGTTGGTGTTCTGAATTAACAACGTAATTACATTTTTACAGCCTGGCTCCTATTTATTGGGGGAACTGATGGAAAGATAGCTGACAACCAAGTTGAGCTCTGAGACTAGTGAATTCTCAGCACATTGGCGTGGCCTTGCTACCACGGGTGGGAAGGCTTTAGGCAACAACAGTTTATAAAACGCTCCCCTTGGGCCAGCACCATCTCCTACACCTTCACTGTACATCTTGCTTGTCTGCTTTACGGAGGGAAGGCACAGGCAGCAGCTGTCAATGGTCCTAGCCAGGTCCCTGGGACCACCTATCACATGTGGTCCAGCTCTGCTTGGAAGGCTGTCTCCGTCTGTGTGTGTGCGCATGTGCATGCTTGTGAGTGGTTGTGTGCTGATGCAACTAGAGGCAAGAGCCACACCCACATGGAAATAGAAGATTTTTGTGTCTCTCTAAGAACTTCTAAACCTATTAGCTCAGTGAAGAAGTATAAGCAAAGATTGGGTTTTTTGTTTTTTAATATAACAACTTTACTGAGATAAATTTGAATGCCATAAAATTTACAGTTTTAAATTTTACAATTCATCGAATTTTAGAATATTTACAGAATTATGCAACTATCATCAATATCTAATTTTAAAACTTTGTTTCTTTCCCAAAAAGAAAGCCCATACTCATTAGCAGTCATTCCCCATCCCTCATCCCCTCCAGGTCTTGTCAGCTGCTAACCTTACTTCGGTTTTCTATACATTTTCTTTTACTGGACATTTCATATAAATGGAATCAAATCAGACAGTCCTTGTGTCTGGCTTCCTTCACTGAACATGTTTTCAAGGTTCATCCATGCTACAGCATGTACCAATATTTCTTTCCTTTTTATGGCCAAATAATATGCTATGGTTTGAATATACCACCTTAGTGATCTGTTTATTATTCGACAGATACCCATTAATTGGCAACCATTTGGGTTGTTGTGACTATTATAAATAAGGCTACTATGCATATTTATGCCACAGGTACTGAGCCACGAGACACTAGAGAGTCTGTACGCCGCGTGAAAGATCCTGCTCGACGCAGTGAAGACCCCAAGTGCCACAACTTAGACCGGAGGAAGCCAAACATAAATAAATATTTTTTTTTTAAAAGTCAATCTCATCCAAAAATATCCTCATGGAAACATCCAGAACAGTGTTTGACCACATACTGGAGAACTGTGGCCCAGCCACATTAACACATACAATTAATCATCGCATTTGGAAATTTAAAAATTAAAAATAAAGTAAAAGTAGTGTTTCAATGAAACATGAAAAAGTTATCTTTTTCTCTTTCCCTTTTGAGCCCTTCTTTGATTTAACTGTCCCTGATCTACAGTCTGCACTGATAACTAAATTCCCTTCTTTTCAGAGACTAACCTGTCAGGTAAACTACATCACGGACCTATTGCCCTCTAACTCTGCATGAACCACATTATGTCTCCACTATCTTTTAATTTTATGCTAGTCACATCCTGATGCTTAACTTTACTGCACTCTCTCTACAAACCACCCATTATAGTTTGTTTTTCCCTCGTTCTGCAAATCGCAGTGCAAGCCACAAAAAACAATGGACCCTACTATTGGGACCAACTGTTAGACCCAAATGACTGGGCTCCCTGATGCCAGCCTATTGAGTGTTTTGAAACAATGCAAAAAGAAAGAAGAATACAGGATCCTTAAATCTTTGCTCTTTATTTCCAACACCTGACTGTGAGCAAGCCCCAACTATAGGATCCCCTTGATTCCCCATGGAGGGGAGGCACAATCCTTGAGGCATGAGCCTACTTCTCTCCTCTGCTGGCTTGAGGATTAAAACCATCTTTAGATTTTCTCCAAACTCTGTTTCCATATTTTCTTTCTGGTGGACAGAGGAAGCCAAGATTTTGGCAGCAACAATAGCTTCTAATTAGCCTCCTTGCCTTTCAGTTTTGGATGTCTTGGCACTCTCTTACTAACTCTGCCAAAATACACTCCCCAGCACATGACATAAATACTTCCCCACCTTCTTGAGGTACTCACAACACCAGAGTTCATCAGCAGGGCCCTGAGTGCCCTTCTCAGTATGACCTCCATCGAAATTTCCAGTTTCTCTGGATTATTTTCTTTCCTACCCATGCTTGCCCTGCGTACTCTCATCTCTGTGCCTTTGCTTTAAGGTTGAAGTCCTCTTCAGTTCAAATCAGTCACTCAGTCATGTCTGATTCTTTGCAACCCCATGTACTGCAGCACACCAGGTTTCCCTGTTCATCAACAACTCCTGGAGCTTGCTCAAACTAATGTCCATTGAGTCGGTGATGCCATCCAACCATCTCACTCTCTGTCATCCCCTTCTACTCCTGCCTTCAATCTTTCCCAGCATCAGGGTCTTTTCTAATGAGTCAGTTCTTAGCATCAGGTGGCCAAAATATTGGAGCTTCAGCTTTAGCATCAGTCTATCCAATGAATACTCAGGGTTGATATCCTTTAGGATTGACCAGTTTGATCTCCTTGCAGTCCAAGGGACTTTCAGGAGTCTTCTCCAACACCACAGTTCAAAAGCATCAGTTCTTCGGTGCTCAGCTTTCTTTATAGTCCAATTCTCTCATCCATACATGATTACTGGAAAAACCATAGCTTTGACTAGACAGACCTTTGCCGGCAAAGTAATGTCTCTGCTTTTCAATATGCTGTCTAGGTTAGTCATAGCTTTTCTTCCAAGGAGTAACCATCTTTTAATTTCATGGCTGCAATCACCATCTGCAGTGATTTTGGAGCCCAAGAAAATAAAGTCTGTCATGGTTTCCATATTTCCCCCATCTATTTGCCATGAAGTGATGGGGACCAGATGCCATGATCTTCATTTTTTGAATGTTGAGGAGTTTTAAGTCAGCTTTTTCACTCTCCTCTTTCACTTTCATCAGGAGGTTTTTAGTTCCTCTTCACTTTCTGCCATAAGGGTGTGTCATCTGCATATCCGAAGTTATTGATATTTCTCCTGGCAATCTTGATTCTAGCTTGTGCTTCATCCAGCCTGGCATTCCACATGATGTACTCTGCATATAATAAGCAGGGTGACAATATACAGCCTTGACATACTCCTTTCCTAATTTGGAACCAGTCTGTTGTTCCATGTCCAGTTCTAACTGTTGCTTCTTGACCTGTATACAAATTTCTCAGGAGGCAGGTAAGGTGGTCTGGTATTCCCATCTCTTAAAGAATTTTTCACAGTTTGTTGTGATCTAGAAAATCAAGGGCTTTGGCGTAATAAATAAAGCAGAAGTAGATGTTTTTCTGGGCTTCCCTTGTAGCTCAGTCGGTAAAGAATTTGCCTGCAGTGCAGGAGACCCGGGTTCGATCTCTGGGTTGGGAAGATCCCCTGGAGAAGGAAATGGCAACCCACTCCAGTATCCTGGCCTGGAAAATCTCATGGACAGAGGAACCTGGTGGATTGCAGTCCATGGGGTCTGAGAGACTAACACACACACAGATGTTTTTCTGGGATTCTGTTGCTTTTTCTATGATCCAACGGATGTTGGCAATTTGATCTCTGGTTCCTCTGCCTTTTCTAAATCCAGCTTGACATCTGGAACCCCATGAACAGTATGAAAAGGCAAAAAGATATGACAAAGAAAGATGAAATCCTGTAGGTCTATTTTTTTTAAAAAATCATGCTCTTTCTTTAAAAAGAAAAATAAGTGTGGTATCATAAATCAGACTCCCTCTACCAGCCCTTGCTTCCTATCCACGCCTTCTCCTTTCTGGCAAACTTCTAATCTTCTGATGGTTCTTTTAATGTCAACGTTCATATTTTAAAGTAAAACACTAATAATGATATATTTGGGGGGCTTTCCTGGTGGCTCAGTCGCAAAAAATCTGCCTGCCAATGCAGGAGACTCAAGTTTGAGCCCTGGGTCAGGGAGATCCCCTGGAGAAGGAAATGGCAATCCTTTCTAGTATTTTTGCCGAGGAAATGTCATGGACAGAGGACCTGGCAAGCTACAGTTCATGGGGTCACAAAAGAGTTGGACACAACTTAGTGACTAAACAACAATAATATATTTATTTATTGGCTGAATATAAACTGATGACTTTCTACTATAATGAGGTTTTCACTCTGTTATCACCTAGATCCCATCTATCCACATATACTTACACTTATGCGTTAAAAAAGTAAAAGAAAAAAACCCTGAATATTCATTGGAAGGACTGATGCTGAAGCTGAAGGTCCAATACTTTAGCCACCTGCTGGAAAGAGTCAACTCATTGGAAAAGATCCTGATGCTGGGAAAAATTGAAGGCAAAAGGAGAAGAGGGTGGCAAAGGATGAGATAGATAGCATGACGGACTCAATGGACATGAATTTGAGCAAACTCTAGGAGATAGTGAAGGACAGGGAAGCCTAGTGTGTGAAGAGTCAGACATGACTTGTCGAATGAACAACAACAAATATATGTGTACATATATTCTCCTTCCCCATCTTAATATGGTTAAATCTTAAGTTTGAATTCTATTAATATTTGTCATGTTATAAAACAAAAGTAGATTGAGTAAATCTAAAGGTCTAATTGGCTTTATTATTATTTTTTAAAAGATTTTTTGATGGCGATCATTTTTAAAGTCTCGATTGAATTTGTTATAGTGTTGCTTCTGTTTTACGTTTTGGTGTTTGGGGATGTGGAATCTTAGCTCCCCACCCAGGGATGGAATCTGCACCCCCTGCATTGGAAGGGAGAGTTTCAGCTGGACTGCCAGCGAAGTCCCTGACTGGCTTTATTAAATGACTCCTGAGGTGCTCCGGAGGAGTTTGTGTAAAATGGAAGGTTTCTATAGCAGAAAGAGGGTGGGA
Organism: Oryx dammah; assembly: GCF_014754425.2. Lineage (NCBI taxonomy): Eukaryota > Metazoa > Chordata > Mammalia > Artiodactyla > Bovidae > Oryx > Oryx dammah. The sequence goes on along the minus strand of NW_024070188.1, from coordinate 48,499,759 downwards.
CAAGGAAATTACAAGAGTGGATTATTTCAAGAACATCACCCTCCCTGGGAGGAAGGGGGGGCCGTCATAGGCAGATTACCTCACTAGTCCTACCAGGAAATTTCACACTCAATGGTTTTTAAACCTTCTGGGAGAGGTTAAAACTGCATTAGGTTAGGTATTAAGTCTTGGTGTGATTTACCACAGTGACTTCAGGGCTTGTTGTTTCTTTTTAACATGTATTTACATGTAACCAGTTTTACTATGAATATAGTCTCTTGCTTGGGCTTTTTCTCTTAATCATTGCCTTGCTCCTCCCTTGACTTTATTTTCCTTGTTTCTTTTTCCATTTTTTGTTGCTGTTCAGGCACTAAGTCATGTCCGACTCTTTCTGGGACCCCATGGACTGTAGCCCACCAGGCTCCTCTGTCTATGGAATTCTCCAGGCAAGAATACCGGCGTGCATTGCCATTTCCTTCTCCAGGGGATCTTCCCAACCCAGGGCTCAAACCTGAGTCTACTGCATTGGCAGGCAGATTCTTTACCACTGAGCCACCAGGGAAGCCCATTTACCTAGCATTTATTAGTCCCCAAACTCTCTGCCAAAAGTGTACATCTCTTCTCAATTCCTTCAAACTTACTGAGGACTCTATCAATTTCACCTTTTTCTTAGAAGTCCTCCCCTCCCCCCAGAGTCATCCACCTTCCTGCTGCATGGTGAGTGTCTTGCCTTCCAGGCCACAATACGGCTATCGCCCTGAGCTCACCTCTCACCCTGATCCTGAAAATTCCTTCTACTCCTTCTGGTGTGGGCTCTCATGTTTCCTAGTTTCCATGACTTCCTCTTTGTCGGTTTATTCTCTTCAATGAAGCACCTCTTCTAGTAGCTTCCTGAAGAAAAAAATGCATGGGAGAAATTTCACAAGTTGTTCTGTATTTGAAGAGCTTTTATTGTGCCTTTATGCTTGAATGATAGTTTGGGAGGTATCTTAGTTTGGGCTGCCATAACAGAGTACCGTAGATAAGGACTTCCCTGTGGCTCAAATGGTAAAGAATCTGCCTGCAATGCAGGAGGCCTGGGTTCGATCCCTGGGTTAGGAAGATCCTCTGGAGAAAGGAATGGCAATCCGCTCCAGTATTCTTCCCTGGAGAATCCCACGGATAGAGGAGCCTGGTAAGCTACAGTCCATGGGGTCGCAAAAAGTTGGATAGGACTGACTGACTAGCATACACCGGTGGTTATAAATAACAGAAGTTTCTTTCTAACAGTTCTGGAAAGTGAAAGTGAAGTTGCTCAGTCGTGTCCGACTCTTTGCGATCCCATGGACTGTAGCCCATCAGGCTTTTCAGTCCATGGAATTTTCCAGGCAAGATTACTGGAATGGGTTGCTATTTCCTTCTCCAGCGGATCTTCCCAACCCAGGGATCGAACCCGGGTCTCCCGCACGGCAGGCAGACGCTTAACAGTTCTGGAGGCAGGAAGTTTCATATCAGGGTGCCAGCCTGGATGGGTTCTAGGGAAAGCCCTCTTCTGACTTATGAAAGTGAAGTGGCTCAGTCGTGTCTGACTCTTTGCTACCCCATGGACTGTAGCATCCGTCCATGGCTCCTCCGTCCATGGGATTTTCAAGGCAAGAGTCCTGGAGTGGGTTGCCATCTCGTATCCTCGTCTGGTAGAGAGCAGAGAGAAGGAAGCAAACTGTCACAAGGGCACTAATCCCATTCATGAGAGCTCCAAGTACATGACTGTATCACCCCCTACCCCCAAAAGCCCCACCTCTTAATATCATCAGGCAGGGAAAAAACAAGTCCTATACAAAGTATTGAAATCAGAATAGTATCTGAAATATCAGCTTGAAGCCAGAAGACAATGGAATGATGACTTCCATCCCTAGTCCTGGTAGATTCCGCATGCCAAGGAGCAGCCACAACTACCGAAGCCCACACTCTAGAACCCATGCTCTGCAAGAGACGCCACCGTGATGAGAAGCCTCCACAACACAACTGAATATCTCAGCTAGAGAAAGCCCATGCACAATAACATAGACCCAGCACAACCAAAAATAATTTTTTTAATTTCTTCTACATTTTCTATGTCCTGCAAGTTCCTTTTATTCCTGCTTATTCGTTTCTCTGGTGATCCTTGCCTGACTGCTTGCACTTTAGGGTATAGCAAAAAGCTGATGGTAAACTCAGTGTACATGGCATGAATTACTGGCTAGTGAACATCTTTATGAGATGATCTGGCTGGGATAGCTCTTAAAGAATCTTTGCTGTCAGTATTTAAGCTAATCACATATGCACTTATATACATGCAGAATAACTGTAATATGCTTAACTTACTAATTTTGCTGAAAGATCACTCTCATCTCTCTCCTGAAATTCAAAAGGCTGATGACATCATGTTAGATTACAGCAATGAGTCATACTTGGCTGAAAGTCATAATCAATATCTTGAAGAAAACTTGGTAAAATATCAATATCAGTTTCATTCTGAGTTCCTCTGTGCTTTTCTTTGGCTCTGCAATTCAAACATTGTTTTGGTCTTCCTCTTTGTGTTCAGCAATATAAAAAGAAAAAAAAAAGATATAACTCAGGGACAGTCAGTTTCATTTTTTTATACAAATCTTAAATTTCCAAGGATGGAATAAGGACACAGTAAAGATAACTGAGGCAATTCTGGTTTGGATGCTTCAGACAAATCTTAAATCTTTTTGGATATGGTAAGGACATGGAAAATCTTCTTTCTTAGGAAAAATTAATAGAAAAATAATTGGCCAAACTTCATTTTTCTTCTTGTGCTCTAGGGTTACAAACTAAAAAAAAAAAACCTCTACACAATCCAACTTAGACCTGAAAATCAAGAGTATTTCTCTAAAACAGATTCATTTTGGAACCTTTTACCATCACAGAGTTGAAAGAGGCCTTGAGTCTGAAATTCTACTTTATTATCTCACCTTAACGGAATCAAGATTGCTGGGAGAAATATCAATCACCTCAGATATGCAGATGACACCACCCTATGGCAGAAAGTGAAGAAAAAGTAAAGAGCCTCTTGATGAAACTGAAAGAGGAGAGTGAAAAAGTTGGCTTAAAGCTCAACATTCAGAATACTAAGATCATGGCATCCGGTCCCACCACTTCATTGCAAATAGATGGGGAAACAGTGGAAACGGTGACAGACTTTATTTTGGGGGCTCCAAAATCACTGCAGATGGTGACTGCAGCCATGAAATTAAAAGACGCTTACTCCTTGGAAAGAAAGTTATGACCAACTTAGACAGCATATTCAAAAGCAGAGACATTACTTTGTCCAAAAAGGTTCATCTAGTCAAGGCTATGGTTTTTCCAGTGGTCATGTATGGATGTGAGAGTTGGACTATAAAGAAAGCTGAGCACCGAAGAATTGATGCTTTTGAACTGTGGTGTTGGAGAAGACTCTTGAGAGTCCCTTGAACTGCAAGGAGATCCAACCAGTCCATCCTAAAGGAGATCAGTCCTGGGTGTTAATTGGTAGGACTGATGTTGAAGCTGAAACTCCAATACTTTGGCCACCTGATGTGAAGAGCTGATTCATTTGGAAAGACCCTGATGCTGGGAAGATTGAGGGCAGGAGGAGAAGGGGACGACAGAGGATGAGAAGGTTGGATGGCATCACCGACTCAATGGACATGGGTTTGGGTGGACTCTGGGAGTTGGTGATGGACAGGGAGGCCTGGCGTCCTATGGTTCATGGCGTCACAAAGAGCCGGACACAACTGAGTGACTGAACTGAACTGATCTCACCCTAAGTTCAAATACAGTAAAAATTGGGGCATTGCACTATTTCATAGAAATGAGATATGCTATTTTCTTCATGGAATTTTAGCTGACTAGGATAAGATTGAATTGACCGTTCGGGGACCTGAAAAATAAAGGCGATTTGACAGGGTATATTTCTATTCATTTTCCTTAATTTATTTTAAGTTTTCTGGAAGTAGCCTAAGTATTTTCTGGAAATGTCAAATGAAATAAGCAAAGATAACCAGATTGATTTAAAAAGTGGATTTTCATGTTTTTACTGAACAAAAGTAAGAACACTTTTTCTATAAGGGGTTCATAGGCAAATTTTACAAAAAGCAACTTAATTATTTTGGGTTCTTTTGTTTATAAGAAACAAAACAAAAATTTTAATTCATTCGGCTTTGAAATGAAGAACATCAAAAATAAAACCTTACTAAACCCCAACAATCATATTTTCTCCTCAAATTGCCCCTCTGGATTTTCACAATCCTGTCAAGCTACTATTTCTCTCCAAATCAACCAGATTGGGAAGTCAGGGAGCATCCTGTCCAGTCTCCCTTCTCCTTACCTCTCCTCTTCCTCATCTTCCCCACCATGCCCGGTCTCCCTGCTCAGTCACCAGGCCTCAGGCTTTTATTTCCAGGTCTACCCTTCCATTTCCTCTGAACTATCTTAGTCCAAGTCCTCAGGTGCCTCACAGGTAAGTTATTGCCATTTGTCTCACTGCCTCCAATCTGTTTTTAGAGGAACTTCAAGCTTTTTTGCCTAAAGAGTCAGGGAAGTAAAGGAGTGAAATGATCTGGATGAGAACAAGCAGGCTTTTATTTTTTTAATTGAAGGATAATCGCTTTACAGAATTTTGTTGGTTTCTGCCAAACATCAACATGAATCAGCCATAGGAGTACATATGTCCCCTCCCTCTTGAGCCTTCCTCCATCTCCCTCCCTAACCCACCCTTCTAGGTTGTTATAGAGCCCTTGGTTTTTTTTTTTCCTAAATTGATTTGTTTTAATTGGAGGATAATTACTTTACAATATTGTGATGGCTTCTGCCATACATCGATATGAATCAGCCACGGGTGCACACATGTCCCCCGATCCTGAACCACCCCCGCCAACCTCCCTCCACACCTTATCCCCCTGGGCTGTCCCAGAGCATCAGCTTTGAGTGCTTCATGCATCTAACTTGTATTGGTCATCTATGTTACATATGGTAATATACTTGTTTCAATGCTAATCTCTCAAATCATCCCACCCGCACCTTCTCCCACATAGTCTAAAGTCTGTTCTTTACATCTGTGTCTCTTTTGCTGCCTTGCATATAGGATTGTTGTTAGCATCTTTCTAAATTCCATATATGTGCATTAATATATTGTAATGGTGTTTCTCTTTCTGATTTACTTCATTCTGTATAATAGGCTCCAGTTTAATCTGCCTCATTAGAATGGAGTCAAATTCATTCCTTCTTATAGCTGAGTAATATTCCATTGTGTATATGTACCACACTTTCTTATCTGCCAATGGACATCTAGGTTGCTTCCATGTCCTAGCTATTGTAAACAATGCTGCAATGAACATTGGGGTACATGTGTCTCAATTCTGGTTTCCTCGGTGCGTATGCCCAGCAGTGGGATTGCTGGGTCATATGTTAGTTCTATTTGCAGTTTTTTAAGGAATCTTTACACTGTTCTCCATAGTGGCTGTATCAGTTTGCATTCCCACCAACAATGTAAGAAGGTTCCCTTTTCTCCACATCCTCTCTAGCATTTATTGTTCGTAGACTTTTTGATGGTGGCCATTCTGACCAACATGAGATGATACCTCATTATGGTTTTGATTTGCATTTCTCTAATAATGAGTGGTGTTGAGCATCTTTTCATGTGTTTATTAGCCATTTGTATGTCTTCTTTGAAGAAATGTCTGTTTAGTTCTTTGGCCCACTTTTTGATTGGGTTGTTCGTTTTTCTGGTATTGAGTTGCATGAGCTGCTTGTATATTTTGGAGAGTAATTCTTTGTCAGTTGTTTCACTGCTATTATTTTCTCCCATTCTGAAAGTCAGGCAGCCTTTTTAAAGGGCAGCCTCTATTCAGCTCTAGCCAGTTGTCGCTTCAGCAAGCATGATGGGACAATGTTGCTAGAAATCCAACTTTCTCAGAAAAATCAGAGATTTCCAGAGTTTCCATAAGTTCTCTCACTTCCCTTGAATTTCTGGGAATTATGCATCCAAACAGAGGGATGTTTAGCGCCTGGAAAATAGGATATGCAAAATACTGGGCTGGCCAAGCCTATCAATGCTTGTCATGCCCATAGTTCCTAAACTGGTCCTAAATCGTTCCTTAGAAAGTGCCTCACTATCCTGGCTCATCATTTTTGGCAGGAGCGGCCCAGAGGAGATCTGATCTAGTAAGAAAGTTCTGTTGAACCAGGATGATGGTGATGAATCATCCAGTCGTCCAGTGAGAACCAATCCAAACTGGACCAATCAGTTTCCCTCTGGAATTTGAACTTCAGATAAACAGTGTGTTAACTGCCAGTGATAGTACAGGTAGAAATATACAAAAGCACAGAGTAGTTAAATCACGGAGCTGACAGAACATTAGAACAAGCAAACGTCTTCTGTTTAGGAGTCACAAAATAAACCTAGTTCTCTAGGTTTGCGCTGGATGCTGAAGAAATTTTGAGTTTATTCATTCCAGATCTTTTAGGCACTATACCATAATTCCTCTTCTTCCCATGAGTTCTGGGTATAAAGGTTTCCTAGGCTCCTATGGGAGAAGGCAATGGCACCCCACTCCAGCACTCTTGCCTGGAAAGTCCCATGGATGGAGGAGCCTGGTAGGCTGCAGTCCATGGGGTCACTAAGAGGCAGACATGACTGAGCGACTTCACTTTGACTTTTCACTTTCATGCACTGGAGAAGGAAATGGTAACCTACTCCAGTATTCTTGCCTAGAGAATCCTAGGGACAGGGGAGCCTGGTGGGCTGCCGTCTGTGGTGTTGCACAGAGTCGGACACGACTGAAGCGACTTAGCAGTGGCAGCAGCAGCAGGATCCTATGAGGCCTGATATGTGGTCAGCCAGGAAGATCCCCTGGAGAAGGAAATGGCAACCCACTCCAGTACTCTTGCCTGAGAAAATTCCATGGATGGAGGAGCCTGGTGGGCTACAGTCCATGGTGCCGCAGAGTCGGACCATGACCGAGTGACTTCACACTTTCTTATCTTTCTTATGACTGTGTTTGTATCATTAAAACAGATACCTCATTACTTTAGGTAATCTGAGTGAATTTCTCAATGAAGAAACACAACAATGTATTCAGTGTTCTTTCTTTTTAAGAGGTAATTTTCTCAAACCTTGATAAACTGCAAAATGCTTGTAACTGCTCCTTTTCTGTGATCCTCTGCCTTTCTCTTCAAATTGTTTTGTTGTTTAAAACTGTTCTGTAATACTTAAGAACACTGTTTACTAACAGAAAAATATATCAGTATGTCTAATTAATGTGAGAGTCTAAAAGTCTAAACAATGTGCCAGTATTCTAGAGTGCACAGGAAGCCTGAGGTGCTGCAGTCCACGGGGTCGAAAAGAGTTGGACAAGACAGAACAACACCACACCTCAGGGCATGTGGCCCCCAGGCAAGTTACTTTATCTTTCAGTTCAGTTGCTCAGTCCTGTCTCTTTTCAGCCCCGTGAACTGAAAGAAACCCCAGGCTTCCCTGTTCATCAACAACTCCCAGAGCTTGCTCAAACTCGTGTCCTTCGAGTCGGTGATGCCCTCCAACTATCTCATCCTCTGTGGTCGTCTCCTTCTCCTGCCTTCAATCTTTCCCAGCATCAGGGTCTCTTTCAATGAGTCAGTTCTTTGCATCAGGTGGCCAAACTATTGGAGCTTCAGCTTCAGCATCAGTCCTTGCAATGAATATTCAGGACTGATTTCCTTTAGTATTGACTGGTTTGATCTCCTTGCAGTCCAAGGCACTCTCAAGAGTCTTCTCCAGCACATCAAAAGCATCAATTCTTCAGCACTCACTTCATCTTTAGAGACTTTATGTATCATTTACATCTACAAGTAGATAGAATATCTTCTTTAAAGGATTGAAGAATTAAATGATAATAGATGAAAAAGTGCTTTGAAAAAGTAGAAACTCTTACAAAAAACAAAAGAACAATTAGCTCATTCTACAGGTTCCACAATCTTTGTCCCCTCTTTCCCACCAGCTCTTGCTAGGCTATATTTTTTACTTGGATCTTAAACCCAACTTCAGTTTAGAGACCTTCAATGAAAGGCTCTCTAAGATCTTTAACAACAAAATCTTTTACAGGGATTCCCAGGTGGCTCAGTGGTAAAGAATCCGCCTGCCAGTGCAGGAGACATGGGTTCCATCCGTGGATGGAGAAGATCCCTTGGAGAAAGAAGTGGCAACCCACTCCAATATGCTTGCCTAGAAAATCCCATGGACAGAGAAGCCTGGTGGGCTACACAGTCCGTGAGGTCGCTAAAAGAGTTGGACACAATTTAGCGACTAAACAACAAGATCTTTTACAGGACTGGAAGTATATGACTCCTATTCATCCCATGATCATGAACACTTACTACGTAGTAAGTGTTGGAAACACAAAAATGAGTAAAATCCAGCAAAAAACGCGAACAGCAATGAAAAATGATGAAATGTAGCATTCACAAAGTTTATATAAAGTTATTGGGAAGCATCATTCTGACTATTGCCTCTCTTCGACTCTGCTATCAATCACAAAATACTTTTCAAGCACACAAAGCTGAAGAATACTGGTTAAAGGGTGGTAAGATACAGAGAAGTTAAAAGATTATTGTGGTATTCTAATAACCTATAATCTAGTGTTGCAAGCAGTACGATGGTGTTAAAATTTTAGTCTTGCCTGACCTGGAGTTCAAATTCTGTTAACTTGCTTGTTGTATGACATTTGACAAGTACTTTTTCCCTCTCTAAGCCTGTTTTCAGGATTCCCTGGTGGCTCAGAGGGTAAAGAGACTGCCTGCAAGGCAAGAGACATGAGTTTGATCCCTGGGTCGGGAAGATCCCTTGGCGAAGAAAAGGGAAACGCACTCTAGTATTCCTGCCTGGAACATCCTATGGATGGAGAAGACTGGAAGGCTACAGTCCATAGGGTCGCAAAGAGTCGGACACTGAGCGACTTCACTTTCACTTTCAACCCTGTATTCTCTCCTGTAAACTAGCGATAAAATATAGCGATAAAATTCCTTAGAGTTCTTTCGAGGTTCAAACGAGATAATTTATGTAAAAAACAGGTCAAGGTACATAAGTGCTAGATAAATAGCCACAATTCTTTCTGTGTGAGCGCAGTACGGGGAGATGACGAATTTCTATCAACACAGAGCAAGTAAAATGCAGTGTGTTGCAGAACTGTTTCACTTTCTCCCTTTGAGACACATCCCTCCTCCTCTGCTTCCTTCTCAGTACCAAGCACTGTTTCGCGATCCAAAGTCCCACCATATGAAAGCGGTAACATTTCCATTTCGCAATTACGGATTATGGAGAACTTTTTATACATTAAGAAGTCAGTTTCAGGGAGTCACTCAATTTTTATTCCGATTACCATGGCTAATGAGCAGCGTTTCTCACTCAGGTTAATGAAAAAACGTGAGCCACACTTCATTAAATGTAAATGTGGACTGGTTTTCCGACTGCGAAGAATGAAACTCTTACAACGTACTCTGAAATCTTAAACACACACACAATGTTGGGCTTGAAATAAATACTTCCCCAAGGTCAGTGGCTGGGGAGTAGGCGTCAGTGGTCCTGAAGCTTTCCGAGTCTTTCTCCCTGGTTCCCGCCTCCAACCCCAACGCCCAAATCAGCCTAGGTCTGGCTATCTGATCAATGCTTTCAGGGCAAAGTGCAAGGATAAGTAAGGAGGAGTCAGGATAGGGGGGTGGGGCAGGTGGGGCTGAAACGGAACTTCATTGTTCGCGGGACCGACTCTTCCCGAAAGAGCCCGTTGGCAGCGCCTGCGCAGTGCGCGCTCTTTGTGCCTGGCTGCAGCAGCGGGTTGTTTGTGTGTGTCTCTTCCAGGCGGTGGAGGTGGAGCCTTATGGGCGTGACCAGCTCTGTCGCATTCTGATTGGGCTTTCTCAGGAAGGTGGGCGGGCACAGGGCGGAGCTTCGGATAACAACACTCAGAGCGGAGGCTGAGGATATTTGTTGCTGCGCCGCCACCGCCCGAGCCATGCTCCGCGATTCACTCCGGCTCTCTTAGCAGCAGCAGCCGCCACCACCGCCGCCCTGTGATCTGTGGCCTCACTAGCTCCTACTCCTGCGGAGCCACTTTTCCGCTCAGCGCTATGACCGTCGTTTCTGTCCCACAGCGGGAGCCGCTTGTTCTAGGCGGCCGCCTTGCGTCCATGGGCTTTTCCACCCGCGGTTACTTCGGCGCCCTCCCGATGGTTACCACTGCTCCGCCGCCTTTACCCCGGATCCCGGACCCCCGGGCGCTACCTCCCACTCTCTTCCTTCCTCACTTCTTAGGGGGAGACGGTCCCTGTCTGACCCCCCAGCCTCGCGCCCCAGCACCTCTTCCCAACTGCAGCCTCGCCGCGGCGGGGGGCACCCCTCGGGCGGCACCAAAGAAGCGACGAAAGAAGAAGGTGCGGACCAGCCCGTCGGGGCAGCTCCCCAGCCGCTTCCACCAGTACCAGCAGCACCGGCCGAGCCTGGAGGGCGGGCGGAGTCCCGCGACGGGCCATGGTGGAGCGCAGCAAGTCCCGGACCAGGCCCAGGCCGCTGCCTGGGTCCCAGCTCCTACGACCGCAACCCGAACTGAGGAAGCGAGCCCTTTACTTGGCCCGCTGCCGCCTGCGGCGCCCGGCCAACCCTCGTTTAGAAGAGAGGTAAAGGCCACGAGGGAGACGGAGGGGGAACCGTTGGCGTTCCGGCCTATACGGCCACAGCCGGGCCCCGAGGTTTGGGGCCCTGCGCCGTGGGGTCGCGGAGGGGGGCGGGGGCCGGTGCGAGGGGCGGCTGTTTACTCGGGAGGGAAGTTTCCGTGACGCCGGCTCCCTTCTTGCTGGGGGGAGGGGGGGAGGCCTGCGCTGGCACCGCTGATTGGCTCCGGGGAGCCGTCCAATGAGAGAAGCCGCTGCGCCCCAGCAACAGCCCGGATTTAGAAGGCTGGCGGCGTTCCAGGGGGTTTCGGCGTTCCGGGCGCGCGGGGGGCGGGGGAGGGAAGTAGCCCGCGGGAAGCTGACGTCAGCGCGCGCTACGTGCGAAGCGCTTCGGCGCCCATGAAGGAGGCGAGCGGGCGCCGATGGAGAGCCGGGGTGCGGGCCAGCCGGCGGCTTCCCGACCGCTGCTAGCGCCAAAACCGGTCGGGACGCGCTTACGGCCTTTCGCCTCCCTAGGTGATGTTCTCAGTGGGCCGCCAGCCGCTCGCTTACGTTGGCTTTTTGTTGAGTTGTGAGGTGCCTGGTGGGCGCCGGTCCAACTGGGGCGCAGCTCCTTGCCGGGCCGACCTACTTAGCTGTACTTTTCAACTTTGAAAGTTGGCAGGAGCGACAGTAGAGTTGGGTTGTCTCTTTGAAGCGATAATTCTCTGTTTATCAGGTGAACGGAATTTACTTTTAACCATCCCCACTATGTATGCTGTGCCAGGCTTCTTTAATGGAACGTAGTGTTGTGCCCAGAAGGATGAAGTTTTCGAAAGAAAAGTTAGCAGTTGACTTTATGATGCCCAGTTGCTGTTAAAGGACTAGGATAAAACTGATTAAAACTTAGATGGTATTGAGTCGCTAAGGTAACATTTACATCGAAATAAGACATTTTTCCTTTAATTTCAAAGATTTTCGTAATAATGAAAATAAGTTACTGCCATTTGTTGAAAGAATGTTTAAGAGACTTGCAGGTTATCTAGCTGTGCCCTTGCAAAAATTAAATTTGTCCGCCGTGAGTCCTAAAAATTTAGTATAGGTTCTTGTTGCAATTCCATGGGCTTCCCTGGTGGCTCAGACGGTAAGAATCTGCCTGCAGTGCAGGAGACCCGGGTTCAGTCCTTGGGTCGGGAAGATCCCCTGGAGAAGGGAATGGCAACCCACTCCAGTATGTTTGCCTGGGAGATCTCCTGGACAGAGGAGCCTGTCCGGCTACAGGCCGTGGGGTCGCAAAGAGTGGGACACGACTGAGCGTCTTACACTTCCATGGCTCTTCTGAAACATAGAAGTGATAATGTAAAAACGAGCTTTTATACTTAGTAAGATTACTTTTTCTAGAACCATATTCAAACCTGGGTGCTCTCTGTTGCAGTTACCACTTTTGTCTTGGTTATGTTAGCTTGTGCTCTGGCTTTCTATTTGTGTCCTACTTACCTACGACATTACAAGTGTTGAAAGGACAGTGATCTAATAGATATCTTGTCTTTCCATCCTCTCATCGCTTCCTATAAGGATCACTTGAGTTAGGAAAGTGATAAGTTCTTGAAGCAATCAGAAAGTAGGGGGCAGGCAGAAATCGCCTTTACCATTAAGTATAAAAGTGGAAAGGATGATAGAGTTTTTTTAGTATTTAAATTTTTGAAATTTTATTTTCAGAAGCCAGGAGATAATTTTTAATGTATATACTTAGTAACCATTGTCAAAACATTTCCTCACTCCTCACATTTCCTGGCTCCTGCTAATCAGATTTTTATTCTGAAATATTTTATAAAGTACCTGTCTTACAAGGTAGATAGTGTATCTGTTAACATAGTTTTTCTTTCTAATCTGCCGAAGCATTTGAAAATTTCTCTTGGAAAACTCCTACTGTAAGAACACTGACCTTTGTTAGGAAGAGGTTGGCATACTTGTTTGGAAGAGAGCTCATTATCTTCTTTCCATAAAGGTGAACTTGGTTTTCTTGGGCCTTTTACTGTATGTTTTAGAATCAGCTCATACACTGCACTGGTAACAGTGATTTAACTATTTTCATGGTAAAATTAGATGTGTGCGTATTTGGACATCAGTGCTGAAGTGCAGCAAGCACATTTAATCAAGATAGTGAATGAAAGTCCAGGAGAACTTTTTAAAAAAATAAATATTAGATATATGGTGAGGTTCATGACTGCTTTTTTTTTATCATGAGACTGTATTCACTTTTATTATGTTCCTTGTCTTTGTAGGTTTTAAAATCAAAGATGGGAAAATCGGAGAAAATTGCCATTCCCCACGGCCAGCTTGTTCATGGTATACCCTTGTGTGAACAACCAAAGATAAACAGACAGAAAAACAAATATAACTTACCACTAACCAAGATCACCTCTGCAAAACGAAATGAAAATAACTTTTGGCAGGATTCTGTTTCATCTGATATAATTCAGAAGCAGGAAAAAAAGCCTTTTAAAAATACTGAGAATATTAAAAATAAGCATTTGAAGAAATCATCATTTCTAACTGAAGTGAGCCAAAAGGAGAATTATGCTGGGGCAAAGTTTAGTGATCCACCATCTCCTAGTGTTCTTCCAAAGCCTCCTAGTCACTGGATGGGAACCACCATCGAGAATTCCAACCAAAATAGGGAGCTGATGGCAGTACACTTAAAAACTCTCCTAAAAGTTCAGACTTAGACCTCAGTATGTATGTAAAACAGTTTTTCCAAAATCCCTGGACTCCTTGAAAAGAAGTGGTACAGAAACGGGAAATTGCCTTGTTGTAACATACAAGGGCAGAAGATGAGTTTAAAAAGTTACAAACAGCTTGTATTATATTTTATATTTTGTAAATATTGTATACCATGTATTATGTGTATATTGTTCATACTTGAGAGGTACATTATAGTTTTGTTATGAAAGTATGTATTTTGCCCTACCCAGATGGTAGGTGTTTTGTATATATACAGTGGAGAAATTTTAAGTGTGCTAAGGCACATATAAGACCGATTTATTTGCACAAGGTACTGAGATTTTTTTTCAAGAAACAGCTGTTGAATCTCAAGGTGAAGATCTCAATGTGAACAGTTTACTAATGCACTACTGAAGTTAAATCTGTGGCACAATCATTGTAAACATAGGATTTGTCTATGTTTCTCTAAATTGATTTCTGCCTTCTAATCTGTAATTACTGGAAAACTTCTATTCCCATTTTTACCAAACTTAATTTCTGGTTTTTTGGTTTATATCCATTCAAATTTAAAATTTTAATGCCAACAAAATCGGTTGTAATCAAATTTTAAAACAATAATAATAATTTGGCCCCCCCCTTTTAAGTCTTGACTCTTTGTGTGTGATTGTTTTTCATGTTTGAATGTGTAACTAGGAGATGGATTTTAACTTTCCATTTCACTGGCTAAATGTTTATACTAATTGTATGTTCTCTTGAAATTTGGAGAGTCTAAAACACTACTACCTCTAAGGGGAGGAATTCCCTATTTTACGAATGGAAATGGTGGTGGGCAAAAGTGTAGCTGATTTAGTTTATAGCTTAGAATGTTGTTATTTTCGAACGGTTTTCGTAAAGTACCATTTGACTTACCATATTTAGAATGAAGGAAAATGGCGCTTGTTTGGTTTTCAAATTTTCAGTATACTGGTTTTCAAAATCAGTATATTGATACTAAATGGGATACTTGAATCAAAGCAAATATAACATGTTAATAGATGGAGATTTTGGAATCTGAAGCTTGCTTGAAGTTACTGTAGCATATGTGTTTTTTACTTTAAAATTCAAACTTCTACTCAATAGTGTATACGGTCTATTCCAATAAGAAATTCTAGAACACAACTTTTCCCTTTTCATTATACAAAGCCAAGGTTATCCCAAACAGTACAAAGGAAAAAGTGGTAATGAGTAATTGGTCAATATTTAGACATGTGAAAATGTAAAGTTGTTAAAAGGTTATATATGATTTTATAAAACAGTATAGATGAGAAAGGTGCTACCATCCTAAGGGGGGAAAATGAGTCATAAGTCTCAATTTCTTGGATCCTTTGGTTCACACAAGGGAGGACCTAACTTTAGAATCCTATTGACTTGATAAGCAGTGCCATGATGGCATGATCACTTGTTACTGCCACCACAAAATCTCTTTAAGAATTTACAACTTATAAACAACCCATCCAGCTATTTTTCTTTGGCACTGATGCCTTGTTTTTATGAATTTAGAGAAAGTTACACTTAATTTACATACAGGTATATGTAGCTAGATTTTTAAAAAGCATTTAGAGAAACTAAGATACAAGTGCACTTTCAACCTTGTAAAGACTTTTTTTCTTTTAGCCAAGAGGAGTGTTAATACACTGGTAAAGAAGATGGCTAGATTTTATAGTTTGAAATATAAATTTTATAAAGGAAATATAAATTTTATAGTTTGAAAAGTGGTTGAAATAGACTACAGATATATTTAGTGAGAAGGTGTCAACAAATTTAAGTTGAATAGTTTTGGTTTTACAGTAAAAGTTATTTAGGAGTATTAGTCCCTTCAGACTACTGTAACATACTAGAGATTGGGTAGCTTATAAACAGAATTTCTCAGTTCTGTAGGCTGGGAAGTCTTAAGATCAAGGCATCAGCAGATTTGGTGTCTAGGGCTTCCCAGGTGACGCTAGTGGTAAAGAGTGTGCCTGCCAATGCAGGAGATGGAGGTTCCATCCCAGGGTCAGGAAGATCCCCTAGAGGAGGGCATGGCAACCCACTCCAGAATTCTCCCCTGGATAATCACAAGGGTAGAGGAGCCTGGTGAGCTACAGTCCATAGGGCTGCAAAGAATCGGGACAGGGCTGAAGTGAGTTGGCACGTAAGCATGCCCGGGAGCCCGCGTGAGATTCACGGCAGGCTACCTTGAGCTTTGTATGCGCATGGCACGGGTGGGGGAGCTTTCTGGGCTCCCTTTTATGAATCCCATTCATGAGGGTTCCTGCCCTCCTAATCACCTGCCAAGTCTCTACCTCCTAGTACTATCACCTTGGAGGCTGGGTTTCAACGTAAAAATTCAGACCATAGTGCAGCCTAATTATTCAACAATTATTTTTCCCCTATTGGAGTTTCTTGAAACATTTCCTCCCAATGTTCGTGTAATTTGTTTTGTGGGGGTATAAAGTACACTGCAGTTTTCTGCTACAGACCTAAATTTTAACTAATGGCCTAGTTTAAAATTGCAAAGGGGTAAAAGGTGTGAAGGGAAAATGTTCTATTCAGTGGCACTTCCCCTATAAAACATATATGTGGTTTAGAATCTTATAGTGAAGTGTCTTTAGGTAGATTTGTACAATTTGATACTGAGTTTATTCAGCTCATACCACTGATGTAGTGACAATATAGAAGGCTGCTTTTATTTGCATTAATCTTGGTGCTAAGTAATCTGTGTCCTTGCAGAATGAGAAAGGGAAAAAAAGTAATAAAAGACCAAATTACAATATTAAAAGATTGATGGGAGCCATTCTTTTCAAACTTAAAGGTGGTTTTTAAGTTAAAATACAAACTTTAGTATAGTTTATAAATTTGAAGATCTGAATGTATTATCAAGTAATTTACATTTTACTCTTAACCAGCTTTCAGGTTTCTAGGCATTATTATACCCCTTTCCTTCACAAATTATAAAACTAGTACAATTGTGGGAAAAGAATGGGATCCAGTTACACTGTACTTAAAACCACTTGTATTTCTTTTGCCTAGTATTTGGTTTTTAAACTAGTTAAAAACCCATAGTATTTGTTCTGTCTTCACCTGCCTTCATTAAAAGCCCTGACTCAATTTTGGTGTTGAGAAGGAACAAAATCCAGGCCCATCCCAGTGCTTCTGCCCCTCAGCACCAGGGCCGAGCATGGGCCTGGTAAGGCGGGCACAGTGGACATCCACCCAAGACAGGGAAATGAGGATTGAGGAACTATGAGTGTAGTACTCGTGCCTGGGAAATCCCATTGGCCAAGAAGCCTGGTAGGGTGCAGCCCATGGGGTCGCGAAGAGTCAGACATGACTGAGCGACTTCACTTTCATGCATTGGAGAAGGAAATGGCAACCCACTCGTGTTCTTGGCTGGAGAATCCCAGGGACGGGGGAGCCTGGTGGGCTGCCATCTATGGGGTCGCACAGAGTTGGACACGACTGAAGTGACTTAGCAGTAGCAGCATGAGTGTAGTGGATAAACTAGACCCCTCTGATGCCTCAGCTCCCAGCATGTTATCAAAAACATTTCAATGTCTGGGGAGGAAAAGGGCTGTCATAGCTCAAAGCCACCAACCTCTGCCCTATTTATTCCTGGTTCCTCCAGAAGTGCTGGGGAGAAACATTCAGTGGTTTGAGATTACCCAAAAATGCAAGGCAAGTGTTCTGTGGGGGAAGCTGGTTTTGTGATTGAGGCGGTGGGTTAATTTTGAGTTGAGTCCATAGGGTCGGAACTGGATACGACTGAGCGACTAACCCTTTCACTGAGTTCCTGTGGTAGCTCAGATGGTAAAGAAACTGCCTGCAGTGCAAGAGACCAGGGTTCAATCCCTGAGTTGGGAAGATCCCCTAAAGAAGATAATGGCAACCTATCCAGTATTCTTGCCTGGGAAATCCCATGGACAGAGGAGTCTGATGGGCTACAGTCCATGGGGTTGCAAAGAGTCGAACGTGACTGAGCAACAGACACTTTCTCCGTTAAGCAATCAGTTCTAGAAAGGAAGATGCAAAGGAACTTCTATTTGATACTGGCATTTTTGTATGAGTCTTCATTGCTGCTCACATAAATGCAGATGTCTTCCTTACAGATGGGAAATTCATTTTAGGAGTTAAGCCCATAGTTAAAAATTTGCCCAATTGTTAAGTCACCAAGTTTAGCTTTTTAAAACAGTATGTTGTAAATGTTACCACTAATTGGCCTACATGAGTTCTGAAGTCTCCCAAATCTTAAAGTCTATGATTCCATCAAATGGCTCATTTATGTGCATATGCACATTTCTCCGTATAATAAAAATCCTAACAATGAAACTAATATAGAGTCCTTGTCTTGGATAAAAACTTCAACCACTACTCCCCTCTTTGTTTGAAATACCTGTTCTTTTGTGTCAGTTTTGAGCAGCGTGTCTACGGAGTGTGTGGGGTTAAGTGTGAAGTATGTTCAGGAGATAGCTAACCCTTGGACATCACAGGTTCAAACTGAGCAGGTCCACTTTATACACACATATTTTTTAAATATTAAATACTACATGATCTGCAGTTGGCTGGATCCCAGGATGTGGAAGCTTGGATATGGAGGAATCACTGATAACAGACCATCACTTATATCATGTTTCCTTCAGCTGCAAGGTGCACCCAACCTATGAGTTGCTCAGGGCTCAACTGTACAAGGATAACTGGCAAAACGAAAAGTTAGCAGCACAGGTGGGTGAGGAAGAAACGGCCACTGTAACTAAAATACAAGCTGCATTCCCTGTACCCTACACCCTACTAGAGGAGGTAAAAACAAGTCAAGTCACTACGTCTTCCAACAGGTGGTTACTAACTACAGAAAGAGTAGGGATCGTCTCCTTGGTGATCAGACACAACGGAAGGAATATTGCGTGCGGCCTTAAAATAGTATGACATGCAAAGAAAAGCTGAATAACTGTCAGAGGTAAAAGTTTTAGCAGTGTTATATGAAAAGATGTGAACTACCCAGTAGCTTGAGAAGTGCAGAGTCGGAAGATTGAGTCTTGAATGGTGTATTGGGGTAATAACATGAAGGGCTTTAAATTCCACGTTTAAGAGTTTCAACTTTATAAGCATGACAGTCATCAGAGGTTTATGAACAAGGTAATAAGATTCTAAAAGAAAACGTGAAAAGATGGAGTATAGTTTGGAAAGGGAGAGCTTAAGACATGAAAGCCACTTGAGGATTCAGTTCAGTTCAGTCGCTCAGTTGTGTCCGACTCTGCGACCCCATGGATCGCAGCACGCCAGGCCTCCCTGTCCATCACCAGCTCCCGGAGTTCACTCAGACTCACGTCCATCGAGTCCGTGATGCCATCCAGCCATCTCATCCTGGGTCGTCCCCTTCTCCTCCTGCCCCCAATCTCTCCCAGCATCAGAGTCCTTTCCAATGAGCCAACTCTTCGCATGAGGTGGCTGAAGTACTGGAGCTTCAGCTTTAGCATCATTCCTTCCAAAGAAATCCCAGGGCTGATCTTCAGAATGGACTGGCTGGATCTCCTTTCAGTCCAAGGGACCCTCAAGAGTCTTCTCCAACACCACAGTTCAAACGCATCAATTCTTCGGTGCTCAGCCTTCTTCACAGTCCAACTCTCACATCCATACATGACCACAGGAAAAACCATAGCCTTGACTAGATGGACCTTAGTCGGTAAAGTAATGTCTCTGCTTTTGAATACACTATCTAGGTTGGTCATAACTTTCCTTCCAAGGAGTAAGCATCTCTTAATTTCATGGCTGCAGTCACCATCTGCTGTGATTTTGGAGCCCCCAGAAATAAAGTCTGACACTGTTTCCACTGTTTCCCCATCTATTTCCCATCAAGTGATGGGACCAGATGCCATGATCTTCGTTTTCTGAATGTTGAGCTTTAAGCCAACTTTTTCACTCTCCTCTTTCATCAAGGCTTTTTAGCTCCTCTTCACTTTCTGCCATAAGGGTGGTGTCATCTGCCTATCTGAGGTTATTGATATTTCTCCTGGCAATCTTGATTCCAGCTTGTGTTTCTTCCAGTCCAGCGTTTCTCATGACGTACTCTGCATATAAGTTAAATAAGCAGGGTGACAATATACAGCCTTGACGTACTCCTTTGAGGATTCAGTAGTTTAAAAGCCTAAAGGACATTATTGGAGGTTATACTGAGGCGTGGACTCATTTGGGAGATGTTCTGGAGGTAGAATTCAGAATCGAGAAACTGAATGAAGTGTAAGAAAAAGATATAATTTAAAATTGAGCTATTAGGAAGATAAAGCCAGGAATTAAGGAACTCTGGAAGGGGCTGGAATTGTAGAGGAAGGTAATTTTGATTTGCATGTTGAATTTTGAGATTTGTGTAGGATATCCAAGTGGAAATATAGAGCAAGTAAGGTCAGGTCAGGCCAAGAGGTACAGCCATGGTAACTGCACAAAAACCCTAATTACAACATGAATATGAAACAAGTATTGTCCTCCTGTATTTTCTCCTTTTCCCCTCCTTAGGTTAGCACCTTTACCAGTACTCCTGACCTCATCCTTTCTGCCTCCTATAGACTCTAGACTTCATCTATGATAGTATATGGTTTAAAAGTATTTCCTCTGAAATAGTATTAAATGACGGTTACTACTGACCTGTAAAAGTCCATTAGTAATGGTTCTAATACTAAATTCTCGATTAAAAACAAACAGCAGGGAGCCGGTTGCTGAAAAGGAGGAACAAAGTTTCTTTCCCTTTTCTGAATTTCAAACTGGGTAAAACTGGTCTAATACTATAATTTTTTGTAAATCTTACCCATTCTAATGACCATCCCATTTTATTGCTGAATACGTTTTTCTTTATTGGAGGGTGGAAGTTCCAGACTCCCATGCCCTCTATGCAGCTGATACTTGCTTCAGGTTGAGGGAGTCAAGCAGATGTACTTACACGTGGGTATGAAAGGCTGACAGTCTCATCATCTTCCTCTATATATTTAACATTTTGAAGGACACTGCTGAATGAAAACATTACAAAATCACAAGCCTGCTCTTCTAGCCCTGAGGTAACTCCTCCAAGTTGTTCTTTTGTACTTTATTCCTCTCCTGAATCCATAAATCTTACAAAAGTTTCCAAATGGGTAAACAGTATGTCTGTTATGAAATGAACTGTAAGCACACACCATGTGTAATTCAGCTCACTTGTTTTTGTATCTGAAAGGGAATTTGAGAGTACATTTTATAGACTGCTTTTTATAAACTCATAAAAAATTAATCTTTGAAAGAAACTTTCTTGAAAATTTTAGGATTCTCTGAAGGTACGGGATGGATGAAGTTTTAAGAGTTAGGGATAATCTATTTTATGCTTGGATTAAACTTTTTCTTTAAATCTCTTGGATTAGATTGTTTGACAGTTTTCAGATTACTTTTCATATCCTTTGCAATTTTCTTGGGAGTTCTAAATAGAATATGCTAAGAAGCATGAGTAATATTCCCAACACCCAAGAATTGTATTTGCCAAAACTAAACTTGTGAATTACAATTTAAGATTTATAGGTGTTAAATTTACTGAGGGTTCATTGTCAAGGTTTTAGAATTCATTTTCTAAAGTAGTTTGTTGTTTAGTCATTAAGTCATGTTGGGACTGTAGCCCACCAGGTTTCTCTATCCATGGGATTCCTCAGGCAAGAATACTAGAGTGGATTGCCATTTCCTTCCCCAGGGGATATTCCCAACCCAGGAATTGAACCACATCTCCTGCTTGCCAAGCAGACTCTTTACCACTGAGCCACCAGATAAAAGTGAAAGTGAAAGCAGGTCAGTCCATGGAATTCTCAGGCCAAAATACTGGAGTCGGTAGCCTTTCCCTTCTCCAGGGGATCTTCCCAACCCAGGGATCAAACCCAGGTCTCCTGCATTGCAGGCAGATTCTTTATCAGCTAAGCCACAAGGGATGCCCCGAATTTACATATGCTTTGTGCTGAGTTGTGTCTTTGTGACCCTTTGAACTGTAGCCTGCCAGGCTTCTCTGTCCACAGGATCCTTCAAGCTACTCCTAAATTATTACAGATAGTTCCTTTGTTCTAAGATTAGAAATTAACCTGATTAGTTGTCAAAGCCGAATTACAAACCCATCTAGAATCTTGAGAAGATGGCAGGATGAACACATTCTGGTGACTTTTTTTTATTATTTCTGACATGGAAATGTTTGATTTAATTGAACTCAAATTGCCTTCCAACAGTAAGCTCTAAACAGGAAGATCTTTATTTCACTCTGCGTGGCTGCATGGAACCAGAGGCCTTTGGCTCTTCCTATCAAAATCTTGGAGAGATCTACAATTTGGGAGATCTTCTTGCTATAAAATAATGGCTGTTAACAGTCCCTTTCAACGTTGAAATTACCCCTAAAGTGACCAGATATTAAGGGCTCTCACATTAATAGAACAAAAGGATTATCAAAGGTTAGATTTCCCTTTTCAGTCAGCCTTCCAAGGGTCCTAGTCACTGTGCACTCAGTCCAGTCTCTTTAAATATTTCTTAGGTTACTGTAAATCATGTGATCTTTGAAACCACACCCTGAATTTTAAAACTAAGAAAACAGGATTATGTTTATGAAAGATAATCAAGGTTTTTTGTCACTCTCTTGGCTAACTGGAAAAGCCCACTTATGAACATTGCAATTTTCAAACATTTCAGTTCAGTTCAGTTGCTCAGTCGCGTCCAACTCTTTGCGACCCCATGAATCGCAGCACGCCAGGCCTCCCTGTCCATCACCAACTCCCAGAGTTCACTCAAATAACTGAGGAAAGGATGTGATAAATCAAGCATAATTTACTGTTCAATTGTAGACTCTATGTAATTAATGAGTATATGGGTATTCATTGTAAGATTACCTTACTAAAGATTTCTACAACAAAATGTTAACAGAATTAGGGAAAACAAAGGCTGCTTATACACGTTAAAAATTATCATGAATATCCTAGTAGCTTCCCTGGTGGCTCAGTCAGTAAAGAATCTGCCTGCAAGGCAGGAGACCTGGGTTTGATCTCTGGTTCAAGAATATCCCCTGGAGAAGAAAATGGAAATGCACTCCAGTATTCTTGCCTGGGAAATCCCATGGACAGAGGAGCCTGGCAGGCACAGTTCATGGGTCCATTTAGCAATTAAACCACATTACTCCTACATTATACACAAATTATTTGCCAACAATTCCAAAAATTCATTTACATTAAATATAAAGCACAATTAAGTCAATCTTTTGAGGTTGTAAACTGAATGTTTTTTCTTTGCACTTTCAAGTAGGCTGCTTAGTTGGTCATAACTTGTAAAGTAACAGAACTCTAGTCATGATGACTGAAATACCAAAGTCATTGTAAATAAGAACTGAAAAATTAGAGAAATGATAATGCATTTAAGCACTGGCTTATTTGGGAAATGTGACAATTGTTAATGTTGAAATAAATGTTAAAGCTTGAAACTAAATTTAGAGGAGGAGGAGGTAGGTGGAGACTATAGATTCTGAAGGGCATTTATAACTGCCCATGGTGTGAGAGAAAAGTTAAAGAATGATCCTTAGGAGTGTAAGGAAATTCCTGTTTGTATGAGATGCCCAAAGGAGAAGAAAGGGGATGGCTAGAGGGCTCGTTGAAGAAGGCAATGGCACCCCACTCCAGTACTCCTGGCAAATCCCATGGATGGAGGAGCCTGGTAGGCTGCAGTCCATGGGTCGCTAAGGAGTCAGACACGACTGAGACTTCACTTTCACTATTCACTTTCATGCACTGGAGAAGGAAATGGCCACCCACTCCAGTGTTCTTGCCTGGAGGATCCCAGGGATGGAGGAGCCTGGTGGGCTGCCATCTATGGGGTTGCACAGAGTTTGACATGACTGAAGTGGCTTAACAGCAGCAGCAGCAAAGGTCTGGTTAGCACTGAGGTGACCAGAAAGTAGATGGACAAAGCAGCATGCAACTCTCTGGCTCCTACTCTTTAAAACCTTTAATGCAGAATTAACATCCGTGGAGCTAATGAAAAGTTAAAAGCGTTTAAATTTATTCTTCAAGTGTAGTTCCACTTTCCGTGATAGATATTCATGTAAAACCACAACATTTTAGTCAAAAGTAGGTAACAGGTGATGGACAAAAGTGTGGTCACCGAAACCTCTTTGATTATTAGTTATACTTGACTACTGACAACCAGCTAAGAGCACCTTACACAAGTGCTTTTCATGTATGAGATACCATAGAATAAAATTTTATTACCCATGTTTTTAAATGGCATTAAAAAAAAAAACCACAAAGATTATATGCAAGACTAGGGAATGAATTATAAAGTATAAAACAATACCAAAATGGTTAGACTTTATATACACATTAAAAATTATAATGAATATCTTAACAAAACTATTTCTAATTGAGCTACATTGAACATTTTAAGGTTTACTGACAATGATCAATGTAAATGCTTTTCCTTAAGGTTCTTATGAAATTATGTTTCAGTGTTAAAATAAGTTTAAGCAACACTTTTTTAAAATGTAAAAATGCCCTGAAACATTTAACCAATTATACAGCTTATGTCAGAGTACTTTTTCCTCAAGGTGTAAAGTATTACAACAAAGTGGATACTGCCTCACAAATTTAATAGGAATGGTTTTTAGTTTCGCCTCACAAAAAAAGCATTTTTTTCTTACTACTGAAACAGGGTATCACCTGAGCCTGGAAGACTATTTTATATTGAGATTTCTGTTGAAATAAGTCAATTTAACAGCATTTTAAGACTACTGATTAGTAGGAGTAAGCTAAGAAAACTAGAATGTAGTTATTTCTTTAGGAAACAGCTGCTCATAGCAAAGAATCCTGGGTTTCCTCAATCTACATCTACATCCATTTCTAAAAAGCATATAGTTCTTAGGTATTTAATTCATATAATATACTCCTGAATTTCAGGAAGCTGTAACTTTGCTTCTTGTTTCAGTTATACTTTTCCTGAGAAACTACTCATCCTACACAAGCTGCAATACCTAAAATCAAACAGTAAAAAACATGTGGTCAAGATATTCTCTCATTTGGAAACTGACCCTTTAAATTTTCTATCCACATTCTGAAAGAACCTGAAACCTGACACAACATTAAGATATTGATTTTAATTTATAACCTATTTAAATACTAGTTTATAAACTAAGTAGGCTTTAAGTGGTAGGTTTAATATGGTGTTTTAAATTGCATAATACATTAAAAAATGGTAACCATCAACCCCCTTGAGCATCTACTTCCACAAGTTGATACTGTTTTTCATGTTCCACTTTCCTTGATATGTATTCAAAATTGTGGTATATTCCTAGAACATAAGCTTCAAGAAGAGTAATCATATAACCCTTTCCCCCAAATATGATTAAAACATTATACCATGTTTTGTGAGGGAACTATTACTGGGGTATAGTAGCCTAGGTGTATTTTTAAATTCCCAATTTCTTCCTGACTCCTTTATAGTCCATCCACCTTCTTTGTGGCCTGTCCCAGCTCTACTGTGTTCCTGGGATGGGATCAGTGCATCAGGAACATTCTCTAAGTGGGGGGTGGGGCTGGGATTCAGGAAAGCCCAGTAAAGAATGAAGTGCTTATTCCCCTGAGGCTGTTTATGTGAGGCAATGGGACCTGTCTGGGATGCACTAGCTTGGTTAATTTGCTTGATTCAAGAGCACCCTGTACAAGATATAAATTTTGCAGAGGGCCTAAACTGACCTGGAAGACCAATGCTGGAGCTAATGCTATGATCCTAAATATCCTATCTTCATCAAGGGAGTGATTCAGATGCTAAATTCATAATCTTCACTTAATGCTTAAATGTTTTCTAATTGAATATACGAGTTTTGAGACTAGTATCTGGATGTATCACTGAACCACTGGTTTTTAAACTACTAGGAGTCACAGACTTGTTTTAAAGTCTACAGGTGCCAGATCTGAAGCTTTGGCTTCATGATGCTGGATTAAGATCCTCTGCATAAGTAGCAATGTTATACAAGTACTCCAGATACTCTGCCACCCTGTTTGGAAAGCAAATTTAATTTTTAACTCCAAGCAGGAAATTACAATTTTAATGTAGTTTAGGAGAATTATGTTGCTACTGCTAAGTTGCTTCAGTTGTGTCCAACTCTGTGCGAGCCCATAGACAGCAGCCCATCAGGCTCCACAGTCCCTGGGATTCTCCAGGCAACACTGGAGCGGGTTGCCATTTCCTTCTCCAATGCATGAAAGTGAAAAGTGAAAGTGAAGTTGCTCAGTCATGTCCAACTCTTAGTGACCCCATGGACTGCAGCCTACCAGGCTCCTCCACCCATGGAGTTTTCCAGGCAAGAGTACTGGAGTGGGGTGCCATTGCCTTCTCCGTAGAATTATGAGCTTCCCTGAAAAGCTCAGTTGGTAAAGAATGCACCTGCAATGCATTCCTGGGTTGGGAAGATTTGCTGGAGAAGGGAAAGGCTACCCACTCCAGCATTCTGGCCTGGAGAATTCTAGGGTTGCAAACAGTTGACATGACTAAGCAACTTTCACTTTTCTTTAGAAGAATTGTAAAAGTATTTCTAAATGTTTCTTTTTTTTAAACTCTGATTTTGCCTCATGCAATGGAACTGGAATAAAGACAGATACTCATATTTATTTATAATAGAAGAGCATGTCTTAGAATAGTAGTACCTCAAGATAATATATATTTATCTCAGATACCACATAAAATCCTGAAATTAGTTAATATTTTACATTTAGAGATAAATAGCCCAGTGGCACAAGATTAAATCCTGATAAAAAGTTTAGCATATTTCCCCATTATCTGTCTGCAGCTGCAAAATACCAGCTGCTATACAGCAATTACATGTATTATTTATAAGGGAAAGAAAACAAGCAATCAAAGTAGCCATCTTTACCTTCTCTGCCATATCTGATCCTCTATGAATCCTGAACAAATGGAGGTAGGAAGTGCCCCTATATTTAAACTGGGGAAGTACCTGAATAAATATACTATCTTTAAAGGAAATGATCACAGATAGGGGACACATTTGCTTTATTTAACAATCTTACCCTAAGTATCCTCTCTTAAAAGGCCCAAGAAACAATTCTATAGCACAAGTGAATCCTAGAACACATGTACCCAGAATACAATTTTCCAGGGTATCATCAGCACAATTGTTAATCAATTTCTACTCACAGAACCCAGTTTCACTGAAGCCTATAATTGTTTCTTTTCCTAATTCTATTATCTCCTTTTCCTCTAAATATTATCTTAGTTTAGCATATATCTGTCAAAGACTTTTGTCTTCCAAAAAGACAAGCATGGTGATCAGGGAGGGCAGTATGGAGCCCAGCCACCACCCAGCTATACAAAGTATGTTGTGTGACCTTGTTTGTGCATGTCATTTAACCCCTCTTCATCTCACTTACCTTATCTGCAGTGGTATTGCCCTCCTGAAGTTTCTGTGATGAGTGAGTAATGTAAAACTTTACAGAGCACTGCCAAGCACATATTAAATAATCATAAAGTTTAAACTATTATCATTCCAGTTTTTCCATCAAACCAAACAGCATCCTCATAAGCAGTCTAGCAATTACAGTGGACAACCAAATCAGAGTAAATCAAAGGATTAAGCATGTTCAGAAACACTGCCTTATTAACTTTTTACAAAAATATGATTAAATGTAGACACTATAATCAATTCGTAGTTAGTATCCACAATAACTACATACATAGGTACATAAACCAAAACATTTATTTAGAAAATACAAAAAATTACTGTTTGTCTTGCTCTTTCTTCAGACTATTGTTTCAATTTTCAATAGTGCCACATAATTTTATAACTAAATTTTATTACATCTGAACACTTCAAAGAGCTGTAGTTTTGAAATAAATTTTGCTATGATTAAATAGAGAAAATCTATTCAGAAAGTACAGAATACACGAATTTACGGTACTTATCCAATTTCCACCAGCATATAAATTATTTTGTGAAGTTATTTCTTACACACAGGATGTAAAATGCAAAAAAAGAACAACAACAAAAAAAGGAATTTGTATCCAAAACAAACAGAAGCAACACTGGCTCCTATATGCTAAAAATATATGACAGATTTTTTTTCTTAAGCATTCTAGATACAAATATTAACTGTATGGGCTGAGAACTTTTAATTTCAATATAATTCAACAAGGTACACAAGTAGAGCTCTATAAATATATCCCCTATAATAACCATATGCAAAATCATTTTATCACAAATACTACCAAACTCTTTGAAAAACATAAACTACAAACACATTTTTAAAGAAATTCTGTTTTAACAACTACAAAAGAATATCAATAAAGCTATTTGGCTTTTAAAAATGAAGGGCAGTGTAATGTAAATCCCGTACTGAGAAGCTGTTTTCTGAGAATGTAGTCTTGAGTTTAATACAAGGTACTAAACATTTTCAAAAATAAACAAGACTTATTCTATACCATTTAAAGTCTTGAACAAAAGCTCTAAAAAGAAACCAGTAAGTAACAGATGAAAAGTAGGTATGTAGAATTAATGGTATAAAATGTGATTTTATACAAAATGTACCAATCTTCATATGTATAAGGCTTGATATGAATATTTTTGGACTATGAGTGTTGCACATCATTTTTATAGCAGTCTCAAACCATTCAAAATTCAGTATTTTTAAAACGTTTTGATATTTCTGACATGAATGAACATGATACAGGATACAACTTAATATCAATCTATCTATACTGTTCCACTCAGGAAGCTTTTTTGAGCTTAGGAAAGAATATCTTTTGAATGCTTGATGGCTATATAAACTCTACTTTTAGAAATGTCAGTATTTTGTGATACAGAACTAATACCATCAGGAATTGGCCCAAGTTTAAAGAGAAAACACAAAGGAGACGTACAGTGTCAAACAGTCAAGTTTGCCTTATGCAATTATACAGTCATCATTACTTTTACATGAAAGTGCTTTAAAGTAAAAAATATTTTTTAAATTACTGTTAATACTTAATATCCAAATCAAATTTTCTAATTTAGTTCCACTTTATACATTTCCTCTAAAAAGTACTCTTCTGCCACAATGTAAGCAAAAAATGGTCCATAAAATGAGACATCACTCACATCAGATTTGTGGTGTGGGCCCTTATACTGAGACCAAATCTTCACTAACCCAAGTGAGAGAGCCTTTATTTCTTATACATGCCCAAAGTAACTAATATCAACTCACATTTTCTGTAAGCCTTCAAGAATTTTTATTCAACATAATGGGAAGTTTAATAAGCTATATTAACACTATGGAGCATTCTTCTGTTGCTGTTCACCAACTGTTTTTATGACGATAACTCCGCGATCTGGAATGTGATCGAAAATGAGAGTGTTTCGCTGTTTGTGCTTTCGTTTCAGAATTGGTATACGCTTTGGGAGATTTACATGGGGATCTTGCTATGGAGTCAGAATGTCTTCCATGTGATCTTGATTTTGTTCCTGAGCTAGTCTGCTTCTGAGGTGAGCTTGACTGTGATTTTCCTATTGACTTGGACCTTTTCTGCAAGGACTTGGACCTTGACCTTTCTCTAGAACCAGAATTCCTTCTTGGAGTTCTTGACTGCCTTGCTGAGGTAGACCGCCTGGGTAGTGATTTGGAGCGAGATTTAGACTGGCTGTAAGAAAATCGCCTGTGTCGCGACCTGCAAACATCCATAACATCAGAGTATATATTTCATATAAAAATAGTTAATAGGTTAGGAAACAACATTCTCAGGAACTTATATACCTTACATAACATTAGTTGTGCTTTTGTTGGAGAAAAAAATTCTAATTTTATTATGCGTGCTTTTGGTTCAAAAAATATGTACAAGTTTGTAATATTTGACCAAAAGATTTTGACTTTGCTGGGTATCTTCTATGAGTCAGTTCTGAAAAATATATTTTGCATATTTAGTCTGGGTTACATAATTCCTAAGAGATAAGAAAATCTGAAAGGCAAAAAAAGATAAAATATCTAAGAATATTAAATAATGTTAATAAAAGCAAAAACCTACATGAAGGACTTCTGAATCTTGCCATGACAGAGCAGCTTGTTCTAGACCAATCTTCCCATTAAAAAAAAGCTATATTAAAAGGCTAGATTATATTCTTTGCAGCCAAAGATGGAGAAGCTCTATACAGTCAACAAAAACAAGACTGGGAGCTGACTGTGGCTCAGATCATGAATTCCTTATTGTCAAATTCAGACTTAGAAATTGAAGAAAGTAGGGAAAACCACTAGACCATTCAGGTATGACCTAAATCAAATACCTTATGATTATACAGTGGAAGTGATAAAAAGATTTAAGGGATTAGATCTGACAGATAAGAGTGCCTGATGAACTATGGACGGAGGTTGGTGACACTGTACAGGAGACAGGGATCAAGACCATCCCCATGGAAAAGAAATGCAAAAAAGCAAAATGGCTGTCTGGGGAGGCCTTACAAATAGCTGTGAAAAGAAGAGAAGAAAAAGCAAAGGAGAAAAGGAAACTTATAAGCATCTGAATGCAGAGTTCCAAAGAATAGCAAGGAGAGATAAGAAAGCCTTCCTCAGTGATCAATGCAAAGAAATAGAGGAAAACAATAGAATGGGAAAGACTAGAGATCTCTTCAAGAATATCAGAGATACCAAGGGAACATTTCATGCAAAGATGGGCTTGATAGAGGACAGAAATGGTATGCACCTAACAGAAGCAGAAGATATTAAGAAGAGGTGGTAAGAATACACAGAAGTGAAGTAGCTCAGTCGTGTCCAACTCTTTATGATCCCATGGACTGTAGCCTACCTCCTTCCATGGGATTTTCCAGGCAAGAGTACTGGAGTGGGTTGCCATTTTCTTCTCCATGAATACACAGAAGAACTGTACAAAAAAGATCTTTAAGACCAAGATAATCATGATGGTGTGATCACTCACCTAGAGCCAGACATCCTACAATGTGAAGTCAAGTGGGCCTTAGAAAGCACCACTGTGAACAAAGCTAATGGAGGTGATGGAATTCCAGTTGAGCTATTTCAAATCCTAAAAGATGATGCTGTGAAAGTGCTGCACTCAATATGCCAGCAAATTTGGAAAACTCAGCAGTGGCCACAGGACCGGAAAAGGTCAGTTTTCATTCCAATCCCAAAGAATACTCAAACTACAGCACAATTGCACTCATCTCATACACTAGTAAAGTAATGCTCAAAATTCTCCAAGCAAGGCTTCAGCGATACGTGAACTGTGAAATTCCAGATGTTCAAGCTGCTTTTAGAAAAGGCAGAGGAAACAGAGATCAAATTGCCAACATCCACTGGATCATCAAAAAAGTGAGAGAGTTCCAAAAAAACATCTATTTCTGCTTTATTGACTATGCCAAAGCCTCTGACTGTGTGGATCACAATAAACTGTGGAAAATTCTGAAAGAGATGAGAACACCAGACCACCTGAGCTGCCTCTTGAGAAATCTGTATGCAGGTCAGGAAGCAGCAGTTAGAACTGGACACAGAACAACAGACTGGTTCCAAATAGGAAAAGGAGTACATCAAGGCTGTATATTGTCACCCTGCTTATTTAACTTATATGCAGAGGATATCATGAAAAACACTGGGCTGGAGGAAGCACAATCTGGAATCAAGATTGCCAGGAGAAATATCAATAACCTCAGATATGCAGATGACACCTCAGATATGCTTATTTAACTTATATGCAGAGGATATCATGAAAAACACTGGGCTGGAGGAAGCACAAGCTGGAATCAAGACTGCCAGGAGAAATATCAATAACCTCAGATATGCAGATGACACCTTATGGCAGAAAGTGAAGAAGAACTAAAGAGCCTCTTGATGAAAGTGAAAGAGGAGAGCGAAAAAGTTGGCTTAAAGCTCAACATTCAGAAAACAAAGATCATGGCTTCTGATCCCATCACTTCATGGCAAATAGATGGAGAAACAGTGAAAACAGTGTCAGACTTTATTTTTTGGGCTCCAGAATCACTGCAGATGGTGACTGCAGCCATGAAATTAAAAGACGCTTACTCCTTGGAAGGAAAGTTATGACCAACCTAGAGAGCATATTCAAAAGCAGAGACATTATTTTGCCAACAAAGGTCCATCTGGTCAAGGCTATGGTTTTTCCAGTAGTCATGTATGGATGTGAGAGTTGGACTGTGAAGAAAGCTGAGCGCTGAAGAACTGATGCTTTTGAACTGTGGTGTTGGAGAAGACTCTTGAGAGTCCCTTGGACTCCAAGGAGGTTCAACCAGTCCATTCTAAAGGAGATCAGTCCTGGGTGTTCTTTGGAAGGAATGATGCTAAAGCTGAAACTCCAGTACTTTGGCCACCTCATGAAAAGAGTTGACTCATTGGAAAAGACTCTGATGCTGGGAGGGATTGGGGGCAGGAGGAGAAGGGGAAGACAGAGGATGAGATGGCTGGATGGCATCACCAAGTCGATGGACGTGGGCTTGAGTGAACTCCGGGAGCTGGTGATGGACAGGGAGGCCTGGCGTGCTGCGATTCATGGGGTCGCAAAGAGTCGGACACGACTGAGCGAATGAACTGAACTGAACTGACAACACTTATAAAACAACTGTTAAAAGACATTGGAGAATAACCAACAAGAGCAGAACTTGAAGGGTTACAAGCCATGGCTCTTCTCCTGAGACCATTTTCCAAAGGCCAGAATGGGAGAATTAAGCCCAACTGGAAAATAGCTACTGGACTAAACTGAAGAGACAGAGATTATAATTCAGGGCCATCAAAATGGCTAAGACTTAACAGACAAAAATCTCAGAGATGAGGAAAATGCAGATAAACCACCTCACCTCACCCTAAACTCTGCCTATAAATTTTCCTTAAGTCACTGGCCACCATCTATGTTACACATGTAAGACTCTAAGAGGTTAGCAAAAAACAGCAGCTGAAAGATTGAAGAACTGAGTGAACAATGCAAAGAAACAGAGGAAAACAACAAAATGGAAAAGACTAGAGATCTCTTCAAGAAAATCAGAGATACCAAGGGAACATTTCATGCAAAGATGGGTACAATAAAGGACAGAAATGGTATGGACATAACAGAAGTAGAAGATATTAAGAAGAGGTGGCACGAATACACAGAAAAACTATACAAAAAAGGTCTTAATGACCCGGATAACCACTATGGTGTGATCACTCACCTTGAGCCAGACATCCTGGAATGTGAAGTCAAGTGGCCTTAGGAAGCATCACTACGAATAAAGCTAATGGAGGTGATGGAATTCCAGCTGAGCTGGTTCAAATCCTAAAAGATGATGCTGTTAAAGTGCTGCACCCAGTAGGCCAGCAAATTTGGAAAACTCAGTAATGGCCACAGGACTGGAAAAGGTCAGTTTTCATCCCAATTCCAAAGAAGTCCAATGCCAAAGAATGTTCAAACTACCAAACAACTGAGCTCATTGGACATGCTAGCAAGGTAATGCTCAAAATCCTTTAAGCCAGGGATCAACAGTGCAACTTCCAGATGTATAGGCTGAATTTAGAAAAGGCAGAGGAACCAGTGATCGAATTGCCAACATCCATTGGATCATAGGAAAAGCAAGGGAATTTCAAAAAACATCTACTTCTGCTTCACTGACTATGCTAAAGCCTTTGACTGTGTAGATCACAACAAATTGTAGAAAATTCAAGAGATGGGAATACCAGATCACTTTACTTGCCTCCTGAGAAAACCCTATGCAGATCAAGAAGCAACAGTAAGAACAGGACATGGAACAATGGACTGTTTCAAAACTGGGAAAAGAGTACATCAAGGCTGTATATTGTCACTCTACTTATTTAATTCATATGCAGAGTACCTCATGCAAAATGCCAGGCTGGCTGAAGCACAAGCTGGAATCAAGATTGCCAAGAAAAATATCAATAACCTCAGATACACAGATGACACCATCGTGATGGGAGAAAGTGAACAGCAAATAGCCTCTTGATGAAGATGAAAGAGGAGAGTAAAAAAGCTGGCTTA
This sequence comes from Oryx dammah, assembly GCF_014754425.2. Lineage (NCBI taxonomy): Eukaryota > Metazoa > Chordata > Mammalia > Artiodactyla > Bovidae > Oryx > Oryx dammah. The sequence goes on along the minus strand of NW_024070188.1, from coordinate 48,466,405 downwards.
AAACTCAACAGTCAAAAAATGAAGATCATGGCATCCAGTCCCATCACTTCATGGCATATAGTGGGGAAACAATGGAATCAGTGACAGACAATCTTCTTGGGTTCCAAAATCACTGCAGATGGTGACCACAGCCATGGAAATTAAAAGATACTTGCTCCTTGGAAGAAATGCTATGACAAACCTAAATAGCATATTAAAAAGCAGAGACATCACTTTGCTAACAAAGGTCTGTATAGTCAAAGCTGTATGGTTTTCCAGTAGTCATGTACAGATGTGAGAACAGGACCATAAAGAAGGCTGAGCCCCAGAGAATTGATGCTTTCCAACTGTGGTGCTGGAAAAGACTCCTGAAAGTCCCTTTGACAGCAAGGAGATCCAACCAGTCCATCCTAAAGGAAATCATTCCTGAATATTCACTGCAAGGACTGATGCTGAAGCTCTGATACTCTGGCCACCTGATGCAAAGAGCTGACTCACTGGAAAAGACCCTGATGCTGGGAAGGAGTGAGGGCAGGAAAAGGGTGTGACAGATGATGAAATGGTTGGATGGCATCAACTCAATGGACATGAGTTTGAGCAAACTCCAGGAGACGGTGAAGGACAGGGAACCCTCTGCATGCTGCAGTCCATGGGGTCTTGAAGAGTCTGACAGGACTGAGTGGATGAACAACAAATACTGTAACTGCAAACAAAAACTACTGAGGTCAGAGAGGTTAAGCAACAGTCTTAACCTCTAGAACTATAACTAGAACAAAGTAGAACTGTACTGTCTTATAAGAAAATGTGGTTCTTTCTATTCCTGATACTCCACAGTGACTGGGAACTGACAGTCTTTTTTTATTTTTTTCCAGACAAGTAGTATACTTTACTGCCACTAGAAGGCAGAAAATGCTCTGAATATTCACTTCTCTAGATCAATCAGGAGAAAAGTTGGTTGATTAAGGCTCTAATGCATTTGGAACAGCTTATATTTTTAATGAATCAGATGGACAATTTTCTCCTTTTCTTTTACTCTTTTTCACCAAGACCACTGGTTATCATTTAGTAAGTTAGGAAAGTATTGCTTTAGGTACAATATTACATCTAGTTTGATTTTTTGTATATAAACCATTAACTTATAGTAATGTGAAATGCTGAATATCATTCATACTACTCATGTCCTTTGTGAAGTCAGAAGCAATACCAGCGGTATTGGTGTGACTTTGCTACACACATGGCATATAAAATTTCTTAATTTGTTCTCACCACATTTTAGGTTCTATAAATGTAACTTGTATTTGAGTATACTGGTGTCAAAATCTCAAATAATCAATCAGTATGGGAGAAAATGGATTATTCTCCACAGATTCATGGGAGGTTTATATTCTTACACTATTAGACTCAGTATGACAAAAGAATCAAATTCCAGACCAAAACATAACTGTTCCTAAATATTTCTTTACCCAGCTTGGTGATGGCTCAATCCTGACCTGGGTTCTCCTGGCTTATAAAAGGAACTCAAGGCTTCCTCTTACTTGCATGCCTCCCTAAGAATGTGCCAAAATCAAAACATTTGTTTCAAACCCAAGGAGAGGGACTGATCTGACATGTTAAGATTCTAGGGCTCTGAGTTGGCCACATTTTCTAGTAATCAGGATTCTCAGATATTTCTCTCCTCCTGTCTTTTCTTTCCACTTGGTTGGAGGGACTAGAGCCAGGACACTTTACAGTCTTGTTTTTAGAACTAGGTAATTGGGGTAAAGACTGTCTAGCTCAGATACATATACCCTATGTTGGGCTCTTCCTTGTATAGACTCCTGGGAGTTGAGGAACGGAGGGAGTGGAGTGAAAGTGAGCAGCTCTACAGATCAGCTCTGATTTGAGGTTATGTTGTCACTGGACAGCTTAGATATATGGCCCAGGAGAGCCAACTCTTTCTTATCACTAACTGCGCCATGTGGCATGTGGGAGCTTAGTTCCCTAACCAGGGATCAAACACAAGATAAGTCCCCTGCAGTGGAAGCCTGAAGACTTAACCACTGGATTGTGAAGGAAGCCCCAGGAGAGTCAACTCTTTATTACTCATAGAAAGAGGATACTAGCATAAACGCTGATCAGTCTCTAAGAACAGAATTCACCTTAAAATTCTATATGCCTATAAAAAAATTACAGCATTAAAACTCAAGAGAAAAACAGTAAGTGGTAGAATTTAGGTATGCTAATAAAATTTCAGTTATGACTAAAACAGCATCATCAAGTAATTTCCACTGCAATTTCCTATTATTCTAACAGAAACTAACTTCTAGCAGGAAAAATAGATAACTTATAAATATCTTTTTCTGAAAAATCTACCACTTTTATATTTTCTTCCTACAATGATACCATACTTGGAATTTATTCTCGAAATAATTTCCTTTTTATAAATACACTGATTCACATTTTGGTCAACTTCCTTTCACAAATGATTATATTTTATTTCATTTGAGTTTTTAATTATCAGGCCTCAGATTCTTAATTTGGGGGTTCATTTAAAAAATTTTTATTTAAAATCCTCATTTTATTGTCAAGTATACAACTTTAAAACTTTGCTTTATTCCTCACTGTATATTATCTTTCTATTAGAAAGATAAAATGAACACACTGAAAGGTATCTAACAAACCCAAGTTAGAATAACAATACATTATACATTGAGAGGAGCATATCCTTCTAAAAAAGTTGATTCTTTATGTATATTAAATAATGATTCTGATGTCCTGTTTTTGAAAACTCTTTAAAATGTTTTCTGGAAACAGCAGAAAATTTAAGTTTTCAATTCCCTTTTACTGTGTACTCACTCTTTAAGGCTATCCGATCGCCGCCTATTTCTTCCCCATGAGGAGCTTCTACTTCGGGTTCTCCTTTGGCTAGGGCTTCTTGATCTCCTATGATCACTTGGAGAACAAGGGTGACGTTCTTTTGATTTCATCTGGCCTGGTGCTAGAATATGAAGTTCAAGATTTATAATTCATTACCTGAAAACCTCAATAAATAATCATTCAATAAATAAGCCACTCAAATAGTAGTATATTCTGAAATAATTTTAAATTAAAAAATTTGTCATTGCTGAAACTCATCCTGCTAAAAAAGCAAGATCTGCTATTAAGTCACACTTACTTTTGCGATCACCTTGTGCAAACTGTATTTCAATCTGACGGCCACATACCCACTTTCTGTTGAGGTTATAAAGTGCGTCTTCAGCATCACGAACATCTTCAAATATGACTAGCTGTTAAGGACACTTTGAACATCAGATATCAAAAATATTACTTTTAAAAAATAATTTACAGGTGGCATGAAATTATTAGGAAAAACAAGCTCAGGTTTTTAAGGTCATATCTCTAACATAATTGAAAAATCAGAAAAAATACCACTATCAAAACAAATGCTCCATTAAGATTCTGAAGAGTGAGTCTGAAAATAAAAAGAACAGAAACAAATCTCTAACTGTATTTTTAATGTATACATTAAAAGCTGTAGAATGCATATAATTTGAAACATGAGAATAAGTCCAACACTGTATTATCAAATAAAACATTTAGGCAGGACTCACTCCCTTCTCTTAGGTAAAAGATTTACCAGGTTTTTCAGTATTTCAGGTAAAATCAGTACACAGAAGCCTTCATTCTGAAATTAAAATTACTGTTTCATTAAAAGGCTTTTTAAATTAATTTAGGAGAAATTACTTATAAACAAAAGTGCACACATATAAGTGAGCTAAAACATATTTTCAAAACCGATTTGGTCCTTTAAAAGTGATCATATTTGACTCTGAACCTACTGCTTTAAGGATATAATTATAAAAGAAATATATAAACAATCTATTAACATCTATAAACAATCTGTTAACATCTGGAATTATATATCCCACTGAACTCCCTTATCTATGTAAATTATATAATGAACCTAACTAAAATGGAAACAAACTATATAAACCAACTAGCTGTATTTCAGGAGGTTGTCACTGGTTTAACTTTTTAGAAACAGAAAAAGCTCAAGTAATGCAATACAAAATGAGACTTAGGCAATTACCTCAGTGTCACTTGATCTTGAACCTTGACCTTTATTCTTTAGGGCTTGCAAGATGGACTTTATAAGAGACGTAGAACCAACAAAATCAGACTTGGCTTTGATCCTGGAACTCTGAGTAAATGTAGGAAAGCCGAAGTCTCAACCTGGTGTTGGCTTTGTCTTTTGCTTGGTAAAGACTTCCCCTCTTCCAGGTCTTTATATCTGTGTCCACCCTCCCTCTTTACTCCTTGATGCTTGAACTTTAGGTGCCTTTTGTCTCGCCTGCTCGGTTTATGCTTGGATTCTAGCTAACAGGTTGGTTCAAACTGAGGGGCGCTTGCCAGCTACTGTGGACTGCATTAGATTTTCTGAGATAAAGAAATAAACACATTTAATTAGGCAATATTATTTCATAAAATATGCTCCCGAGTACGTGTATGTATACATATATGTATATGCACATGTATGTAGTCTATGCACATGCACACAGTAACATAAAGGATATTGAACATAAGCAAATCCTCTTGGGCGGCGGGTGTAGAAGTCAAGTGGAATGTAAACGTCTACTATAGGGCCATATCGACCAAACTCACGGCGCAAGTCCTCAGGCCTGAAGTATTTTAGAAATAAGGTAAAGAAATATGAATAGCTAGATTCAAATATTTTGCCTACAGAATTCAGTTAAAAACTTCAGAAGAAAGTATAGTTTCCGGACTAGAATTATCTAAAATTGTCTCTCATAGGAATAACCCAGGGTTTAGAAAAGAAAGAAAAAATAAAACAACAAATTCTCAGTTCTAAGTCTTGGAGATTCTGATTCAAGAGGTCTGGAAATTTGTATTTTTATAAGCACTCTGGTGGCTTTTATGTTTATTCAGGTTGAGGATACTGATCCAGCACATTCACTTAATTTTTTTGCTTTTTTAAAACTGAAGTATAGTTGATTTACAATATTGTGTTAGTTTCAAGTGTACAGCATAGTGATTTAGTTTCTATATATTTTCTACACATCCCTTTTCAAATTCTTTTCCCTTATAGGTTATTACAAAATATTGAGTACAGTTCCCTGTGCTATACAGTAGGTCTTTGTTGGTTATTTATTTTATATAGAGTATATGCACTTTTGCAAGTTACTTCTATTACAAGACTTTTCAACTGTCAAAATACAGAGTACTATTAACTATTCATTAAGAACATTTATTTGTCTCACTATAATTTCATATTTATGTTAAATGTTTTCAGATAGCAATAAGATTCTAAAGAAGTCCTAAAGTTCTTTCTCAGGCTTTAAAAGAAAAATCGATGATTTATTAGCAAACATAAAGCAAAAATAACTAACAGAGCCTCAAATCTGGCAAGTATTTTCGAGTCACTTACATGCTTTCTACTGTCATAGGTATTAAAGACGGGAAACCAAGGAAACACACAGCATAATATTTCTCTTCAGGATTTACAATTTAACTGAAGAGACAAAACACTTAGCATTAAAAACTGACATTTATAATGCATTTATATACCAGCCACTGTTCACCTTAAGACCACTTAATTCCCATAACAGATCTTTACAAATGTTGTTTACAGATGAGAGTATAGACAGATGAAGTCACCTAACGTCACCGAGTCAGCAAGAGACAGAGCTGGAAGCAAACTCCCACAATCTGACACTAGTCTGGCTTCCTAATGACTACATCCTACTGCCTCATGGAGCTCTTAGGTTCAAAACCAGCTATGTGCACAAAACACGGCTTAGAGGAATTAAAGAGTATTTCAAAACATGCTCCATAGAAAAAAGGGCCCAAAGATGAATACAAAGCTTCTAACTCGGGGAAATGGAAGAAAGATGGTGTCCAAGATAAAAATTAGATAGCTGGAAAAGAGAGTTAGATCGAAGATTGAGGAGAGGCAAAAGAAGAAACTTTCTCGTTTGGAAATGCCAAATTTGAGATGATGGTGGAACAGCCATAAAAGTTCTATTCTAACAGCAACTGAAAACTGTGGTTATACAAATTCAATTTTATTTTTTCTCAAGACTAGAAGTCAGTGATTAAAGCTAGAGATATGAATTTAAGAATTACATAAAGATTCAACTAACACTGACCAAGTAGCCAATATTACGTTGATATCGTGACTTCATTTTATTTTTATTATTTTATTTTTAATATTCACTATACCATGCTTAACTGCCTGCCTTTCCTGAGTGACTGTTAACTTTAGATTTAGAGAACAATGACAATGTCTTTTTCTTTCATTTATTCATTCAACAAATACTTATTGAGTAGGTACTATGGGCCAGGCTCTAGGAATATGATGGAGAACAAGAAAGACACAATTCCTGCTCCCTTAAAACACAGACTAACAGCAAAAATTCTCAACCATTCCTGAATATTGGAATCATCTATAAAGGAGATATCATAGAAGCAGCCATTCCAGCCTGATCCTTTAATCCCTGACCTAATTTTTGCTTCCCATGGTGAGCCCCAGTTATGTTTAATTTTTTAAGGGTTTCATAGGCAATTCTGAGGCTCAGGGTTGAGAATCACTTCTAAAGCAGATGTCTTCACTAATATATCTCAGTACCTAGCATAGTTGCTTGGCATATAGGAGACCTCAGAATATACCTGCTGTATTAATGAATGAAGGACACATTACTGTTACCATTTACCAGCCAAGGAGACTGAAAGGAGAGCAGTTACCTTGCCCAAAGATACACACAGCCAGTAGCAAAGCTAGAATTCAAATGAGTACCTTGAGAGGCAACCAATTCCATCAACCAAATATGAGTGGTTGACAGAAAAGGATACTAGATATATAAAGGAGGCTAGAGTAATGTGTCATAGAGAATTAGAATCCCAGAAGTCTGAGGGAATGAACCTTCTCAAAAGAACTGGCTCTCATTCAGTCTCCACTCCATCTGTTAGCTGTTTTTTTCATTTATTTTCATATTTCTGGTGTAATCTATTTTGATATTAAACACCCATGTATCCATCAACAAGATTTATTATGCCTTAATAATTACTATACTTGTAATTTTTAGTATTTTTTAAGAAGTAAGATATTGTCTCCTTCTCCCTTAGAAATAATCACTGGTGTTCATCATTCCTCTACATAACTTTGTATTTCTACTGCAAATCTATATAAATGCTATCAGATTACCTGTAAAATTTGAACCTTGCCCTTTCCACCCTTGAGATTTCTCCATGGTGCTCTAGTTCACTCATTTTAATTCTGTATTGGTATTGTTATGGATAAACCACAATTTTACACATACTTCTATGGGTGAGCATTTAATATGCTTCCTTTTTTTAACTGCAAATTGTGCTGTAGCATAGTTTTCTGGGATGTACCACTAGCCATGCAATTGACGGGCTGGAGAGTATACATATCTTCAGCTTTACTACATTTTCTTCAAAATGGCCAAATCAACTTATACTCCTCAAGACATGCATCAGAATTACTAAGAATCCAACTCCTCACTCCCTGCCATTCTGAAGGATATAAAGTGAACGGGTATCTCATTATTTGAATTTTAATTTCTGTAAACACCAGTTAGGTTCAACATCTTTACATGCTTATGGGTCATTTATGCTAGGGTCAGAATTTCTGGGCTAAAGAGGATATATATGTATATGTATATATATATAATTTCTATGAACCGGCCAAACAGTTCTGCAAAATGGTTGTTAACATTTTATACTCCTACCAACATGTACGATTCAGTTCTGCCCATCTCTGTCAGCACTTTGTAGTGTCAGTCTTTTGAATTTTAGCCATTCAAGAGGGTATTAAGTGGAATCTTGCTGCGGCTTCAATTTGCATTGCAATTTTTGCATTTCAATTTGTACATTTGTGTTGTACAACTGATGCTGAGCACTTTTTCACATGCTAATTGGACATTCATATGTATTTCTCTTGAACATGTAGGAGTTTTTTGTCCATTTTTAATAATAACATTTGTCTTTTCATTGTTGACTTATAAAAAAAGTTCATTACTATTCTTAAAAAAAGTCCTTTGTGAGATATATGCTTTCTGAATACTTTCTCCCAGTCCCTGGCTCACCTATTTAATTTCTTAATGAACAGAAATTTTAATTTTGGAGAAATCTGACTTTTCAATATTCCCTTTTAAGGTAATGACCTGTCTTATAAAAAATCTGCCTATCCCTAAGTCATACAGATATTTTCCTTTGCTTTCTTCTAAAAGCTTTACCATTTTATCTTTTACATATCAATTAATGATCCAGTTCAAATTATGTGGGACAGAGGTCAAAGTACATTTTTTCCCTACATATATATCCAGTTGTTACAGCATCATTTGGTGGAAAGATTTTTTTTCTAAAGGCTTTAGTTTAATGCCTCTGTAAAAAATCAATTGACTCTATATGTGTGGATTATTTATGGACCTTCTTTCTGTTCTATTGATCTATTTGTCTACCCTTAGGCCAATAACAAACTATTTTGATATTGTAACTTTTTAGTAAATCTTTAAGCCAGGGAATATAAGCCTTCCAGCTTCAGTGACCTTTTTAAAAATTATTTTGGCTATTCATATCCTTTGCATATTAATAGATTCTAGAATTAATTTATTCCTATTTTTAAAAAGCAATTTGATCACGAATACCTTGAATCTATAATATATACAATTGAGATCGAACTGATAACAGTTCACCTTCCTAAGAACACAGTATAGTTACTAATTTATGTTGCTCTTTGATTGCTCTTGGCCATGTGTTGTTATCTTCAATGCAAAGGTTTTTACGTGGTTTTGCAAAACTTATTCCTAAGTATGCTTTTTGATACTAAGATAAAAGGAATTTTTAAAGTTTTTGTTGTTTGCTGTTGGTATATACAAATAGAATTGTCACTAAATTTACTTCATATTCTGGTAACTTAAGGAAACTATTAGTTACTGTAGCTTTATGTAAACAAACATGTCACCTCAGAACAGGGCCAGGTTTTACTTTTACCTTTATAATTTTTATGTCTTTATTTTTCTTGCCTTGTTGCATTGGTTAGGACCTGCAATAAAATGTTGAATAGTGGTTGTAAGAGTTGACATCCTTGTCTTGTTCTGATCTTAAGGTGAAAGCATTCAGTTTCATCATTAAATATGTTGTTAGCTAAAGGTTTTTCATAGATGCCCATAAGCTGAGGAAGTTCCCTTCTATTACTAGTTTGCTGAGACTTCCTATCATGAATTCGGCTGGATTTTGTTTAATGCTTTTTTCTACAACACCACTTACACCAATATTAACGTAAGCCTCATACACACTATTGGAGAAGGCGATGGCACCCCACTCCAGTACTCTTGCCTGGAAAATCCCATGGATGGAGGAGCCTGGTGGGCTGTAGTCCATGGGGTCTCGAAGAGTTGGACATGACTGAGGGACTTCACTTTCACGCATTGGAGAAGAAAATGGCAACCCACTCCAGTGTTCTTGCCTGGAGAATCTCAGGGACGGGGGAGCCTGGTGGGCTGCTGTCTATGGGGTTGCACAGAGTCAGACATGACTGAAGCGACTTAGCAGTATACACACTATAACCAAAGAATGCTACTAAGTATGTCCCAGAGAAGTACTTGATCAGTGCTCCCCAACCTAACATGATGTTAAATATCAAAACAGGAATGTTTTATTTGAGATGTGGGCATTGCTTTGTTTTACTAGAAAACTATATCTGCCATTAAAAAAATTATACAAAAAGATTTAAAATTAATATTCTTCCCAATCCACATCTTATTTCACCAGTGAAGAGAAACATAACACAAATTATAAAATTACAAAATGTATTTTTAAACCTTTCCTTAGTTCTTTTGCTGAATTTCATTTCTAACAAATTTTTCGCTAACCTACATGTTATAATGTCTTGTACTTTATTATATATATTAGAACAGCTACTTTAAAGAAAATTTTTAAATAAAACTTGACTTTGTTATAAAACTAACAATTAGAATTTGAAAGCAGGATAAAGAAAACCACTCAAAGGGATTTCCTTCTAGGCTTATTTTCTATATGTGTGGATTATGTGTTTATATAGTTTTTCCCTTCTTCATTTTTTATATAACTGAAAACATATTGTATATAATTTTATACCCCATTTAACATTTATCCCAAAGATTTTCTTTATAAGCATACCAAATGTTAAAAAATTAAAATGTGTCTAGGTATCACATTGCTAGTTAAACTATATGCTACCTTGTAGAAAAAAAGCTATTAAGGATACATGTGATGATTCTACTTTCATAACACTACTCAACGTCTGAGCAGTTTTAGTCAAGATCCTTAATCTCTCTAAAATCTCACATTTTCATCTGTTATATAAGGTTATTGAAAACTTAATAAAATAATATATGTAAAGTTTTTAGTACAGTGCCTGGTACACAATGAGTACTCAACAAATGTTAGGATTACTATAATTTCACTACTTCAAACCCCCTAGATTTTGATTGCCCTCCCCACCCTCCACTGCCCAGTGGCAATGTTAAAAAGTTGTGGAAAAGATGGAAAAGGAAATTAATAAATCTCAATTATCATTCTTGATTATCTAGATCAGAGATCATACATCACACATACGTGTGTGTGTGTGTTATTCGGCCTGCACAATGTTTATAAACATTTAACAAAAAGTGCTGAAACATGGAAATGCCAATATTTTATAGCTTTTAAAACTACAAAAATGGCAATTTCGTATAATTCAACTTAGAAACTACCAACAGTTTAAAACTGACAGTTCACACACACAAAATACAGGCTTTTGACTTCTTTTGAAAATTAAAACGATGTGGCCACAAGTCCAAATGTCTATACAGCCATTATTAGCTAAAGCTTGGTAGCAGCCACTGTCCCCTTGAGATGGCACATGCTCTTTTCCATTTGCGACAGTCCACACCATTCTATTGGGCTTTAACCTGACACCTTCACTCAATCATTCATATTACCTTGGTTGGCCTCTGTGGCAATTAGAATTGGAAACATTGTTTTGTTGGCTCACTGCAATCTTATTCAGTATTCAAGTGGTCTGTTTAACCGTAGGAATTTTTTTAACCTTACCCAAATTATAAACCTCGCTTTGTTTCTATGCAATATGCTGATAAACAAGTTGAGCGAAGACATGTAAACACAGGCATACTTAGGATGTTAAAGTATGTTAACTCACAGTCTATAGTTGTGACATACATATATATATATATATATTAGCAGAAATCAAGTTTCTAAAAAAGACTTAAAATTTACTTCCTCAAAAGTAAATTATGATGATTACTCCTGATGGCTCTGGAGTCAAAGGCTCCAATATATTTCCAGCCGTGAAGCTCCAGGTAAGTCACTGAAACTCTGAATTTCAACTTTCCCTTATGTACTACAAGATAATCTTGCATAACTATAAAGACTGGGATGGGGAGGAGGGCTGTGGAGTAAATTAAGCAAGCCCAGTGAAACGAAAATGTCTACTATTCCCCCCCCCCCCATCCCCTCTGGCTCCTATTGAGGGAGAAAGACACAGCTATAGGAAGTCAACGTTAGAAACTATGCAGACAGAATTCTCCAAAGAGGGGCGGGTGGGCTGAATGCAACAGAATCGACCAGGGAAGTCTATCCAAACCATTATGATGGGTGTTCACACTGTACTCAAAACTTTAAAAGAAAAACACACAAATCTCATTCACTGAAGTTATCCTTTGTATACAGTATAAAATTGTGCAACAAATAAAACTGAACCAGCGCCACCTGTAAGCAAACCAGACTACTGACTACAGGGAAAGGGAGTCGTAAGGCCCAAGGTACGCACTATTCCGTAACGCGTTCTCACCATCCCCAATTCCTTCCCATCTAGGTGGTGAGATGCGCGGCTTTATCCCTGCACAGCGACAAAGGGGCGAGACGCTGGCACTCGCCCGAGGAACTCTCAGGGGCGGAGGCGGGGAGTGACCGTGGCTCCCAGCCAGGGGCAGCCGGCGCTCCTCCTGTTCTCTCGGCGAGGAACAGGCACCGGCCAGCCGCCCAGGTGCGGGAGGCGGTCAAGGGCGGCGGGGCCCGGAGACGGGGCCGCGCCGGGGCGAAAGGCCGGGCGGGAGGGCGGAGGCGCGAGTCCCGCCCAGGCCCCGAGCACTCCCCGCCGGCCTCGGGAGAGGCTCCTCCACGGCGAGCCCCGGGCAGGCCGGCGGGGAGGTGCAGGCTAGCCCCGCCGGGCTCTGCGTCGCGGCTGTTACTCGCCCCTCCCCCGCGCCCCAACCTGAGGACCCGCCGCCGCTCACCTGGTGGCGTCCGCGACGTTCCTGACGAACAGGGAGGTGTTGGGGGGCCTCGTGTAACGAGACATGACCGCTTCCTCCGTTCCCTCGGGGGTCTGCCCGGCCGCCGGGCTCGTTCCGTCTCCCGCAGCCGCCGCCGCCGCCACCACAGCAGCTCCGCCGGCCCGCGGCGCGACCCCCTCGCCTCGGCCTCGGCCCCGCCAGCGCGCAGCCGCAGAGGCGGGCGCGGGGGGAGCGATGTGCAGCGCGAGTCAGTCCGTGCGGACCACGCGGGGGCGGGGCGGAGGGGCGGGGCCGAGCGGCGTGCGGGGAGGGGGCGGCGCGGGGTCCCAGGCTTCGAGGGCCTCTTTGAAGGGGGCGGCGCAGGAGGCCCGGGGTGGAGGGCTTCGGGGAAGGGGCGGCGCGGGGGTCCCGGGGGGTCGAAGGGGACTCTCAGAGGAGGCGGCTGGGTCAAAGTGTAATAGGAGGGCATGGACTAGAGCGGTCCTAGGGGCTGAAGCAGGTGAATCGGGGGTTAGAGAGCATCCGGAGAAAAGATGTCACGAGTCGGAGGTGGGCGGGGTGAAGGATGCCTTCAAACGCGCCACAGCCGGATGGTCACTGGGGCCTTCTTTATTGCATCCTCAGCCCCAGACCTTGGCAATGTTTCTGCCTCCTGCCCTTTGAATGCTGAGACTGTTTAGACTTTCAAACTGTGAGGAGTTTTTTTTTTCCTGCGTGTTTTGATTCTTCATCCATTATTCGTTTAGAGTACACCATTCAGCTGTGAGTACATTCATTCAGATGTTTATTGAGCACCTGCTATGCACCGAGAACTATTCTTGGTGTGGGACCCAGCAACAAACAAGAAGCCGCATCCCTGCCCTCATAGAGTTTACATTCTTGAGCGAAGACCAGACAATAAAAAATGAACAACTGAATACGTGGTGTAGGAGAAAGCGATGAAAATGCAGAGGCAATTAAGCAAATTTAAATTATCCTCTCCTTGCCTCTCCAAAATGTCATAGCCACCCCTTCTTAGTAATCCTCGTACCTTCACATTTGCTACTGTGGTCAGAAAAACTTGTTACCAGGACTGAAACCAGGTGGCTTGTAATTATAGTAGCACCCCTTTTCATTCTCAGAAGTGGCTAATTTGGGAGGGTAAATAATATGGTCACCCTACCTAGCCCATGGCTGTCTCAAAGACTGTGAGAGTTTCCCAAGGTCAGCAAATGCTTCTGGAATAGTGGCCATTCGTTCAAAATGTGATTCCTTAGGGCACAGCAAGCTCAGGGCTAGCCTGGAAATCTAACGGGTGGGAGTGGGATCACATTCTTTGAAGCTTACAACTTGGTAGAGGAGGCAGAATCTAATTATCAAACTAATAAAGATAGGCCTATGCTAAGGGTATGAAAACAGCTATATGCAGGACTTCCCTTGTGATCCAGTGGTTAAAAATCCATCTTGCAATGTAGGTGATAAAGGTTCAATGCCTGTCGGGGGAAATAAGATCCCACATGCCTTGGAGCAACTGAGCCTGAGGACCACAACCAGCCAGTCCATGCACCACCAGGAAAGATCTCACATGATGCAAGGAAGATCCTGTGTGCTGCAAGACCTGATGCTGTCAAATGAATTTAAAAAAAATGTTCTTTCTTGAAAAGGAGCTACATGCTGCTGGAAGGGTACCTTATAGGGGTTGGCAAGCAAGGCTAGAGGATCACTGACCTTTACCCTGAAGAAGCCTTACAGGCATATTTGGAGAATGAGGAGGAGCCATCCATGCACTGGAACAGCATGTGCAAAGGCTTTGAGGCAATACAGGGTAATGAAAGGCAGCAACAGGAGCAGCAAGCTGGAGAAGAACAAGGAAATGGGGCTGGAGAGCAGGCTGAGTGTATGGCAGGAAAGTTCGATTTTCTCAGTTCAGTTGCTCAGTTGTGTCCAACTCTTTGTGACTCATGGACTGTGGCACGCCAGACTTCCCTGTCCATCACCACTCCCGAAGATTGCTCAAACGCATGTCCATCGAGTCGGTGATGCCATCCAACCATCTCATCCTTTGTCGTCCCCTTCTGCTCCCACCTTCAGTCTTTCCCAGCATCAGGGTCTTTTCCAATGAGTCAGTTCTTCACATCAGGTGGCCAAAGTATTGGAGTTTCAGCTTCAGCGTCAGTCCTTCCAGTGAATATTCGGACTGATTTCCTTTAGGATGGACTGGCTGGATCTCCTTGCAGTCCAAGGGACTCTGAAGGATCTTCGCCAACACCACAGTTCAAAAGCATCAATTCTTCAGTGCTCAGCTTTCTTTATAGTCCAACTCTCACATCCATACCTGACTACTGGAAAAACCATACCTTTGATTAGATGGATCTTTGTTGGCAAAGTAACATCTCTGCTTTTTAATATGCTGTCTATAACTTTTTTGAAGCAAATTACCACAAATTCAGTGGTTTAAAAGAACAGAATTGTATTCTCTCATGATTTAGGAGGCCAGAAATCTGAAATCAAGGTGTTGGCAGGGCCACGCTCTCTCCTAAGGCACTAGAGGAGCACCCTTCCTTGCTGCTTCTGGTCCCTAGTGCCTCCAATCTTGCTTCCATCTTCATACAGCTTTCTCCTCTTTGTCTTATGAGGACACTTGTCATTGGATTTAGGGCCCACCCAGGTAATCCAGGATGATCTCATCCCAAGATCCTTAACTTAATTGCAAAGACTCTTTCTAAATAAGATTAGGACTTGGGCCTGTCTTTCTGGGGCCACCATTCAACCCACTACACTGACCTTGCCAAGGAAAGAGATCTGGTAGGAAGTGAGAGTTATCAATAAACCTCTTCCCTTGGGCTTCCCAGATGGTGCTAGTGGTTAAAGAACCTGCCTGCCAAGGCAGGAGATGTAAGAGATGTGGGTTCTATCCCTGGGTTGGGAGGATCCCCTGAAGGAGGGCATGGCAACCTACTCCAGTATTCTTGCCTGGAGAATCCCACAGACAAGGGAGCCTGCTGGGCTACAGTCCATATGGTCACAAAGAGTTGGACACAACTGAAGTGACCTA
Organism: Oryx dammah; assembly: GCF_014754425.2. Lineage (NCBI taxonomy): Eukaryota > Metazoa > Chordata > Mammalia > Artiodactyla > Bovidae > Oryx > Oryx dammah. The sequence goes on along the minus strand of NW_024070188.1, from coordinate 48,451,096 downwards.
GCACACACGCATGCACACTGACACATTAAGTGGGGTAAAAATTCACTGGACTCTATGTAAACCATGAACCTATTAGTTAAAAATATATGCATTAGTATGCTCATTTATAAACAGAGCTGTTTCTAGGTGGAGACGTTACACTCTGATTTTCACTTTCTTTTCCTTACATTTGGTACTGTCGGGTTATTTTTAAAATGCTTTTTATAATTGGAAAAACCCTACAAATCTCTTATTGGCATATCTGAAAAGACCTAATGGATAGGTAGTGGGTTTTTTTCTTCTTCCTATAGATAGAAGCATTTGAGGAAAGGGACTTAAACTATGGAAGTTCAGTTACAAACTTGAACTTTAAAACTAGCTGGAATTGATTTAAAATAAGTTATGGAAATGGTAACCATGCTTGACTGTAGTAATCATTTCACTATGCGTGTGTATATTCCCAATTATCATGTATGCTTTAAATGTGTAAAATTTTAATTTAAAATAATAAATAAGTTAGGGAACCCTAATTTTTATATGACATAAACGTATATTCCTCCTGTTTCCAAATTTGATTTGAGGCAATTAAGTGTAGAGAAGTGTGGGGAAACTGCTCTCTAGTTGGAAGGCTGGAGGAGGGCTGTTGTCAGGAAGGGACAACTAAAGAGTGTTACACAGAGGGTTAGGCCCCCCAGCCTCTAACCAGGTCCTTAAACCAGTTCAGATGGTAACTGCTGTGCTTTACCCTTCCCTTGGCATTTTGAGGTACTTACCAAAGTGAAAGTGAGAGTCACTCAGTCGTGTCCGACTCTTTTCAACCCCATGGACTATTCTCCAGGCCAGAATACTGCAGTGGGTAGTCTTTCCCTTCCCCAGGGGATCTTCCCAACCCTGGGATTAAACCCAGGTCTCCCGCACTGCAGGCAGATTTCTTTACCAGCTGAGCCACCAGGACAGATACTCTTACTTAAAGAAGTGAAGAAAAGGCTTAGGTCAAGACTAAATACTCTGCCTGTCACCAGGTTCACGGACATATTCATATTTACCCTAAGACTAGACTTTAGCTAGATGCATTTAGTGAAAGTATCACTTTAATGAGTCATTGCCTTAAGGCATTAAATGGTACCCCCAAGGCTTGGGAGAGTTAATGTTCTCTCTAAATTGCCAGAGAATTCCCAAGGGGTATACCACTGGCAAAATCTGATGATTGTTTAATAACTATAACCCCTGTTGTACAGCAGAGTTATATGTATCATTCTTTGCAGCAATTACTACTTCCTTTCCATTTAATACAGTTTTAATGGGAATTCCCTGGCTGTCCAGTGGCTACCACTCTGTGCTTTCACTATTGAGGGTGCAGGTTCAGTCCCTGGTCAGAGAGCTAAACTCTTGCAAGCTGAGGAGCATGGCCAGTACATAATAATAACAGTAATGCAGTTTCAATATTATACTTTATATTCACCATAAAAAAAGAGGTATTAATTATGCGATGTGATAGAAGGGTTAGCAAATGCTAATCATGTTGCCATACATAAATGTATCAAACAAATGTTATACACCTTAAATGTAGGCAATGTTATGTCAGTTCTAGCTCCATAAAATAAATAAGTAATTAATAAATGCTACAATCTAATGCTTCTTGTTTTTCCCTATAAGAGAGACTTTGGTTGGAAAATATTTTAGGAAAATTAGGTTATTTTTCATTTAAATAATATCATTACTTTACCTAGCTCACTTTTCAAAAGTAAATAGATTTTAAACTTCATTGAAATCACAGTTCCATAGAGAATATAGCATGAAAAATTCAGAATCTTTTTTTAACTTGCTAAAACTTTGTCATAGTGGACAAATCTTTCAAATCAGCCATCTGTAAGTTATGTTTAAAATAAAAGCACTTATGATTTTATTTCTAATGTTTGAAACTTTACTCCTAAGCCCTGTCTCTGGGAAAATTGCTGAAAACTCACTTGTCATTTAGCATCTAAAGTGAAAGTGAAAGTTTTGTTGCCCTGTGACATGTGAGATCTTAGTTCCCTGACGAGGGATGGAACCCACATCCCCTGCGTTGGAAGTTGGATTCTTAACCACTGGACCACCAGGGAAGTTCTAAGGCTAGCCCTATTTCTAATTACCATGGATAATCAAGAGATACCAAAGCTGGTTTATAAAAGCAAACAATGTATTTTTGTTTTTCATTCTGAACACACACACACATATATAAAATTGAAATAGAGCTGATGTACAATAGTATATTAGTTTCAGGAGTACCACATAGCAATTTGACATTTACATATATTATGAAATGATCACCACAGTAAGTCTAGTAATCATCCATCCCCATACAAAGCTATTACAGTATTATTAACCATATCCTTATGCTGTATATTACATCCCTGTGGCTTATTTTATAACCGGAGATTTATACCTCTTAAAGTCCTTCACTTGTTTTGTCCACCTTTCCACAACTTTCTCCTCTGGCAACCACCCACCGACTTGCTCTCTGTGTCTATGAGTCTGTTTTGTGCAACATGTGTTTGTTATTTTACAGCAAACCTACAATGCCTGTGGCTGTATAATATCACTAACTTTTTTTCCAGTTCTTAAATGGGTCAAAATAGTCTCATCAAATCTGTAATTAAAGAGTCAAATCATAAAAAACTAGTGTACTTTAATCAGTTTAATTAACTAGTTTTGTTTTTGACTATCATAGTGGAGAACTAGATGTAAGTGAAAATTAAATTGTACTTGGATATGCATGAGTGTGTTGAAATTTGGACGATGAAAAGTACTTTGGAGAAATAAATTTCACAGTAATGAAGTCAGCTGGTATCATCTTATGCTGTGAACTAATTCTCCAACAGATGGTGCTAGCTTGCCTCTAGTGACAGCTATTCTGGTCTATCCTCCCTTAAAATGTACTGTGACCTTGACGGTGTTGACGGTAGAAAGTGATGTGGTGATTTGAATAGAATGTCTTGTAAACATTCTTCTATTGCCCCTGAACTTTGGTTAATAAGACATCATTTCACACAATCCAATTGGAGAACATATCCTCTAAGAGGATTATGAATATTTCTTCCATGATAGTTCAGCTGGTAAAGAATCTGCCTGCAATGCAGGAGACCCTGGTTCAGTTGCTGGGTTGGGAAGATTGCCTGGAGATGGGATAGGTTACCCACTCCAGTATTCTTGGGCTTTCCTGGTGGCTCAGTAAAAAAATCTGCCTGCAATGTGGGACACCTGGATTCGATCCCTGGGTTGGGAGATCCCCTGGAGGAGGGCATGGCAACCCACTCCAGTATTCTTTCCTGGAGAAACTCCATGGACAGAGGAGCCTGGCAGGACTCCATGGGGTCACAAAGAGTTGGACACGACTGAGTGACTAAGCACAGCATAGCTATAGGAAAAGGTAGTTTATATGATAACAACGGAGAACGCGCTGGCACCCCACTCCAGTACTCTTGCCTGGAAAGTCCCGTGGATGGAGGACTCTGGTGGGCTGCAGTCCATGGGGTCTCGAAGAGTGGGACACGACTGAGTGACTTCCCTTTCACTTTTCACTTTCATGCATTGGGGAAGGAAATGGCAACCCACTCCAGTGTTCTTGCCTGAAGAATCCCAGGAATGGAGGAGCCTGGTGGGCTGCTGTCTATGGGGTCACACAGAACTGGACACAACTGAAGCGACTTAGCAGCAGCAGCAGCAGCATATGATAACAGTGAGTATTATTTAACTTTTTCAGAAAAGTCAGATTAGAGAAAGCTTGTCTCTTTAACTATATATCCCCCCAAATTACACCAAATCTCAAAAATGTTGGAGGTGGGTGTTGCTTCCTAACTTAATTTGACAAATATTTAGTGATCTACTAAACATAGTACTAGAATGAAAATAGATGTTTCCTAATTCTGAAGGACTTAGTGTAATTTCCCAGCATTAAGTCATTTTCACATATCCTATAAGAGTTTTGCCATAATGATGCACTTTGTTACTATTATAAGCTCACTATCTTTCTTTAAATTATCTTTTATTTTAAAAGAATCTATTATTGATATTAATTTTTAAAACTTCACAGACAAAAAGCAATCATCAGAAAATATCATGAAGTGGGACTTATCTAGTGGTCCAGTGGTTAAGACTCTGTGCTTCCAATGCAGGGGGCACGGGTTCGATCCCTGGACGAGGAACGAAGAGCCCACATGCTGTGAGGTGAGGTCAGAAAGTAAAAAAAAAGAAAGAAAAGAAAATATTTTGAAGAAATATATAAACTTCAGCCAATTTAAGTAGGTATCTACATAATTTCAAGCCTGACACCTGCTCTTTCTTTTAACAAGGAAATTAATCACACAGTAATAGATGTTAAAGCCATGCATGTGTGTGTGCCTGCTGAGTCGCTCAGTCGTGTCCGACTCTTTGCGACCCCGTGGACTGTAGCCCGCCAGGCTCCTCTGTCCATGGGATTCTCCTGACAAGTATATTGGAGTGGGTTGCCATTCCCTTCTCTAGGGGATCTTCCCGACCCCGGGATCAAACCCAGGTCTCCTGCATTGCAGGCGGATTCTTTACCATCTGAGCCACCAGGGAAGCTATTAACTAGCACGAAACTAAAACTTTCTCCCTAAAGTATTAAAAGGGGAATAACTCTCACACTATGCAATTCAATATTTAATGTCATATCAGTAGAACACATAAAACCATTTACAGTACCACCAGTGGTAAGTGTTTTACCTTTGGGGGAACATTCTAGCTAGAGAAAGAGAGAGAGAGAGTGATGCATGTAAACAAATCGTTATTATACAATTTCATTAGCACCATATACAGATATTTCAAAGTACTCTGAAGGACATGATAGAAACATATTAGTTCTCTATGGGGACGTGAGATCACAATTTATTTTAGATAAAACTGATGTTTGAGCTATTTATTGAAGGATAAATACAACTTTACTGAGGAATAGAGAAATCAGGGTATTTCAGGGAGATAAGCAAAGGGACAGTGTGGTGGGAACAGTATGGTGTGCTGAACTATGGGGGAGGAAAGAATGAATGGTAAAGAGATTGGAATGGAGATCAGGAGCCAAATTTTGAGAGGATCTGCATGTATACCATGCCAAGGAGCTTTGGCTTAATCTTTTGGGCAATGGAACTCCAGCACAAGTTTTTAAGCAGGGGATTAAGAAGATTAGATTTGTATTTTACAAGGCTGATTCTGACCGAAATGCGGAGGATGAATTGGAAGGAATAGTGAAGTAGAAACTGGCACAAACAGCTCAGTTAAAAGACTCTTGCATGTGGTATGTTTTCTCTTTAAAAAAAAATTTCTTAAGTCAGATAGAGAAAGACAAATACTACATGATCTCGGTTCAGTTCAGTTCATTTCAGTCGCTCAGTCGTGTCTGACTCTGTGACCCCATGAATCGCAGGCCTCCCTGTCCATCACCATCTCCTGGAGTTCACTCA
>NW_024070188.1:48413302-48445651 GCF_014754425.2 Oryx dammah | reverse complement strand
ATGCATGACCACTGGAAAAATCATAGCCTTGACTAGACGGACCTTTGTCAGCAAACTAATGTCTCTGCTTTTCAATTTGCTATCTAGGTTGGTCATAACTATTCTTCCAAGGAGTAAGCGTCTTTTAATTTCATGGCTGCAGTAACCATCTGCAGTGATTTTTGGAGCCCCCCAAAATAAAGTCTGATACTGTTTCCGCTGTTTTCCCATCTATTTGCCATGAAGTGATGGGACCAGATGCCATGATCTTCGTTTTCTGAATGTTGAGCTTTAAGCCAACTTTTTCATTCTCCTCTTTCACTTTCATCAAGAGGCTTTTTAGTTCCTCTTCACTTTCTGCCATAAGGGTGGTGTCATCTGCATATCTGAGGTTATTGATAATTCTTCCAACAATCTTGATTCCAGCTTGTGCTTCTTCCAGCCCAGAGTTTCTCGTGATGTACTCTGCATATAAGTTAAATAAGCAGAGTGACAATATACAGCCTTGATGTACTCCTTTTCCTATTTGGAACCAGTCTGTTGTTCCATGTCCAGTTCTAACTGTTGCTTCCTGACCTGCATAGAGGTTTCTCAAGAGGCAGGTCAGGTGGTCTGGTATGCCCATCTCTTTCAGAATTTTCCACAGTTTATTGTGATCCACGCAGTCAAAGGCTTTGGCATAGTCAATAAAGCAGAAATAGATGTTTTTCTGGAACTCTCTTGCTTTTTAGATGATCCAGTGGATGTTGGCAATTTGATCTCTGGTTCCTCTGCCTTTTCTAAAACCAGCTTGAACATCTGGAAGTTCACAGTTCATGCATTGCTGAAGCTTGGCTTGGAGAATTTTGAGCATTACTTTACCAGCGTGTGAGATGAGTGCAATTGTGCGGTAGTTTGAGCATTCTTTGGCATTGCCTTTCTTTGGGATTGGAATGAAAACTGACCTTTTCCAGTCCTGTGGCCACTGCTGAGTTTTCCAAATTTGCTGGCATATTGAGTGCAGCACTTTCACAGCATCATCTTTCAGAATTTGAAATAGCTCATCTGGAATTCCATCATCTCCACTAGCTTTGTTCGTAGTGATGCTTTCTAATGCCCACTTGACTTCACATTCCAGGATGTCTGGCTCTAAGTGAGTGATCACACCATTGTGATTATCTTGGTCATGAAGATCTTTTTTGTATAGTTCTTCTGTGTATTCTTGCCACCTCTTCTTAATATCTTCTGCTTCTGTGAGGTCCATACCATTTCTGTCCTTTATCGAGCCCATCTTTGCATGAAATATTCCCTTGGTATCTCTAATTTTCTTGAAGAGATCTCTAGTCTTTCCCATTCTGTTGTTTTCCTTTATTTCTCACTTGCCTATGAAATCTAAAATAATGGATCTTGTAGATACAGAGAACAGATTGATGGCTGCCAAAGCCAGGGTGAAGGGGCTGAAGAAAATGAATGAAGGTGATCAAAAGGTACAAATCTCCAATAGTGAGAACGTAAGTTCTGGGCGTAAAATGTGCAGCATGGTGACTAGAGTTCACAATGCTGTGTCATACATTTCAAAGTTGCTGAAAGTAAATTTTAATAGTTCTCATCACAAGTAAACAAAAATTTTTATCTGTGTGTGGTAATGCATGTTGAAGACACTTTTTATGGTAATCATTTCACAATATCTACATACATCAAATCATTATGTTGTATACCTAAAACTAATACAAAGTTACAAGTCAATTATACGCAAATATGCTAAGTTGCTTCAGTCATGTCCAACTCTTTGTGACCCCATGGACTGTGACCCGCCAGGCTCCTCTCCAGGAAAGAATTCTGGAGTGGGTTGCCATTTCCTTCCCCAATGTCAATTATACCTCAATTTAAATACTATTTCTTAGCTTTGTCCACTGAACAGGCTTAGAAACAATGACCAGTAGCACTTAGCACCCTGAAAGCATGGACTATAGTTTTTAAATATAATTGTTTTCTCAAAGGAACCATGACTGTGAAACAGTGGCTAAAAAAAAAAAGAGTGGCTAATGTCAGGTCTGGGGAAAGAAATGTAGAAAATAAATCTAGAATATTTTGTCAAATCAGAAGTAAAGAAGCTATCAAAGTCCTCTGAAGTCCTGTCAAAAGGATTCAAAAGGCAGTAATAGCTAAAGAGGGGACAATTTGAGTATTAATAAGTAAGATGAATTAAAGCATCATTTATTTGTAAATGTGCAAGGTCCCATTCATACTAAAAAATACGTCTGATTGATCACCTTTTCAACCTAACTTCTCTGTACAAACTTATACCTCGAGGAAACCCAAATGGTTGATGAGAGAAGTTTTCTTTCTAAAAGTATTTCAGCCAGTAAAATAAAGAAGGAACAATAGAATTAAAGTGGAATTGCTCAGTGTCCGACTCTTTGTGACCATGGACACAAAGCCCATGGAGCCCACCAGGCTCTTCCATCCATGGGATTTTCCAGGCAAGAATACTAGAATGGGTTGCCATTTCCTTCTCCAGGGATAGGATTAAAATATCACAGTTTTGCAACTTCTAGAGAAATAATGGCTCTAGGCAATGACCATGAATGGCTGTTCAATTAACACAAAGAAACAACCAGTTATATGCCCTCTTGAAGGAAGTTCATATCAGTATACTCTTGCAAAAACATTGAGTGATCCAGCCTATAGCTCAGCACTGCCTAACAGAACTTTCTTTGATATTGGAAGTATTCTGTATCTGTACTGTCCAATACCAGAGGAAAGCAGTTAACAAGTTTCACAATGTGGGAATCTATAGGAGTAACTACCCAGTTTCCTTAACAAATAAATTGCAAACATTTTTTAAAAGGAAGAGGATGTGGTGGCCTCTTATTTTGTGGTTGAGAACCCCTGGCACTCAATGAGGGGTTCTTCCTGCAGAGCTAGGGGGTTGCCTTGTTGATGTGAGGTCAGAGGCAGTGAAGTGAATGGGGAGCTAGAAGGGTGGGCTGATGCTGTCCAATCATGTGTGTTTGTACAATGGCATTCAACTCAGAATGAAAGACATGGACCAACATGGATGAACCCCAAACACATGATGCTAAACAAAAGAAGCCAGATACAAAAGAATACATTCTCATGATGCCATTTATGCCAAGAGTTCAAATTCATATATGTCAATAAAAATCAGAGACGACTGCCTTCAGGAAGTAGGGATTCCTGGGAGGGGGAATGAGGGAACTTTCTGAAGGTGATGAAACTGTCCTACATCCAGACTGGCATGTTGGTTATACAGGTGTATATATTTGTCAAAAGTCATCAAATTATATACATTTAAGAAATGTATTCACAGAATGTATATTTTACCTTAATAAAAACTAATGTTTCAGGACTTTTCCTGACTCTGAGTTCCACTGCTGGGGGCACAGGCTCAATCCCTAGGCGAGGAACTAAGATCCAACATGCCACACAGCATGGCTTGAAAAAAGAAAGGTACATGTTTTTTCTTTTTTTAATTAAGCAGAGAGGAGGGGTTCAGTGGACAGTAACTGTAAGAAACTAAAAACTTGATCTATCCATTCTTTGGGGCTTCCTTGGTGACCTGGTGGTAAAGAATCTGCCTGCAATGCAGGAGACACAGGAGACGTACGTTTGATCCCTGGGTCAAGAAGATTCCCTGGAAAAGGAAATGGCAACCCACTCCAGGATTCTTGCCTGGAGATTCCCATGGACAGCAAGCGAGGCAGGCTTCAGTCCATAGGGCTGCAAAGAGTCATATAAGACTGAAGTGACTTAGCACGCATCCATTCTCTGAACCAGCTCCACTGGTGGCTTGCTTAGGCTGCTAGTGTGGGATGTTGCCAGCATAACTACAGGGATCTCAGAAGTTTTCATGAGCTGGGTAGGGGCGTGGTTATTCCACAGGACTCTGTGGTGGGCTTCAGTCTCATGGGAGGGATTTAAGTCACTCTAGAGTTTGGCTTCAGGCGTCCTTGGGAAGCTACAAGCAGTGGTGATGGAGCCCTGGCTGGGTGAGAGGTACCCAGGCCCTACCCTCTGCAGCCTCCAGCTGGATGGAGTCTGAGATGTGTGCACCAGTCATCAGCCTTTTGGTGGGTCTCATATGTGGCGCTAGTGGTAAAGAGCCTGACTGCCAATGCAGGAGACCTAAGAGATGCTGGCTCAGTCCGTGGGTTGGGAAAATCCCCTAGAGGAGGAAATGACAACCTACTTCAGTAGGCTTGCCTGGAAAATCCCATGGACAGAGGAGCCTGGCAGGCTCTAGTCCATAGGGTTGCAAAGAGTTGGACACGACTGAAGCAACGCAGAATATTTGTTCAGACTTGTTGTCTAAAAGCTGACTTTATGTGAAACAGGAAATGCTGCTTTTACAAATGCTGGCTGAAAAATCACAAACACTGGTGGCACTAATTTAAGAGAAGTGTCAACTCCTTGGCAAGGATGGCACTGTGCAAAGGGGGGATGCAGCGAATGAGTCATCTCTGGAGGATACAAGCCTAGAGAAAGAGTTATCAAAGAATCAGAGGGAGTACAGACGAATACCAACGGTATCCTAAAGGAGGAAATAATAAAATAATACTTCCCTAGTAAAAGAGAGAGATGAAGAGAGATCCAGATACTCAGGGAAAAAGGAGATGATGACTGAAGTTACAAGACTGATCCGGTTACTGAAATAGGAGTGAACACATCTCAATAAACTTCTCCAAACAACAGCTTCCTTGTTGTCCCTTCAAACTGTGGGCCTTGGTCTGAAAGCAGAGGCCTCCCGTGCTGCCAGGCCACATACACCCACCTCCCCTCCAGTATGACCTTATCGTTGCCCGTGATGAAAGCAAACAGTTCCTGCAGAGACCTCCTATTCTTTCTCTTCTTCCTCTGGGAGGTGCTCATGGACCACCCCCACTTCTTGGATTGGAGTTTCTCCTCAATCTCAAGCCCTAAAAACAGAAGTGAGTTCCTTTGAAGTTAATCCAAATTTCAAATGAACCAACTACTGGAACCAACATCAAGAAACTAGAGACTTTTACAAATCATGTCTCTTCAAAACGAATTTTAATCTCATTCATCAGCATTTTAAAAACTGATGCTACTTCAAGAACCATACTTGTGCTCTAATTAACAATAAATAGGGATTTCCTTGGTGGTCCAGTGACTAAGACTCAAGCTCCCAATGCAGGCGGCCCAGGTTCGATCCCTGGTCAGGGAACTAGATCCTGCATGCCACAATTAAGACCCAGTACAAACCAATAAATAAAATAAATATTTTTAAAAAATCAATAGACCTTTAGTTCTCTGAATAGGGTTTTGTGAAATTATTTTTATATAAATTTTATAATTAAATTATTTTTACTTTTCATGATATGTAATATAAATATTATGTTTTCTTTAATTATATGTGCAGTTTATCAATAGCATACAATTCCAAGAGGATTCTATAGTTCTTTAGAGAGTCCCAAGCAGGATAGACAAGCAGGATAGAGGGCTTCCCTCATAGCTCACATGGTAAAGAATCTGCCTACAATACTGGAGACCAGGGTTCGATCCCTGAGTTGGGAATATCTCCTGGAGGAGGGCATAGCAACCCACTCCAGTATTCTTCCCTGGAGAATCCCCATGGACAGAGGAACCTGGGGTCCATGGGGTTGCAAACAGTCAGACACGACTGAGCAACTAAGCACAGCACAAGTAGGATCGGGCCCGAGCTCTATAGGGTGGTAACCATTCAATAACATACATTTTACTGGCTCTCTCTCCTTGCCTGTATCACTCTGCTTTTTCTGGGATTACCTTCCAAATAAGTTACATGCCCCTGAGAGTATGTCTCTGGCTCTGCTTTCAGACAAAACTACGCTAAGACATTGGCATGTACAGCCAGCCACACCATATGTAACTAGGCCCTTTAGGCTGACCTTCCCTTGCCTTCTCCTACCAGGGTTGTGGATGCTGCCATCAATAAATGAAGCTTAGTCACATCCTTCTGAACTTCGACTTCCCTGGTGGCTCAGGCGGTAAAGCATCTGCCTATAATGCAGGAGACCTGGGTTCAATCCCTGGGTTGGGAAGATCTCCTGGAGAAGGAAATGGCAACCCACTCCAGTATTCTTGCCTGGAAAATCCCATGGATGGAGAAGCCTGGTAGGCTACAGTCCATGGGGTCGCAAAGAGTCGGACGTGATTGAGCGACTTTGCTTCGCTTTGCTTCATCTAGACTGTAGTCTCCATTGTCAGAGAGACAGCATATAATGGGGACAATGTCATCGCCAGGCCCTGGATGCCTCTGCTCTATGAATTCTCTAGACTCCTCCCATCCTGCCCCTTTTCAAATGTTCCTGAATGTATCAGTCACATTAAATCAATGAGATTGATGTAACTGCTCCTTCCTTATTCCATTGCTTCTCTGACACCACCCAGGAAATTATGGGAACCTTTGGTCTTGAGTGTCCCTCAGTTGTGCTGCCATGTCAACGGGTTGTCTGGTAGCAGTCTAGAAATTCATTTTCAGTAGAAAAGTGGCAAGCAGCTAGGTCGGGTAACTTTAGGAGCTGAGAGCCTGGAGTTCTGCACTTCAGCCAGTCCTGATCTATGTCAGAGGCCATCTCATTAGAGCTGGGAGCACCCTATCAATCTTGTTGTGCACAATAAACAAGACAGCACACTATAGCAGAGAACACCGGACATGAACACTGTCTTTTTTTTTTTTTTTAATCACCTGCCATCTTTCAGGCTAACATAGGCTTCCTTGAACTGAAATCTTCAGAAATAGCACAAATGTCAGTTGCAGGCATCTCTGGGATTTACTGGAGAAGGAAATGGCAACCCACTCCAGGATTCTTGCCTGGAGAACTCCATGGACAGAGGAGCCTGGTGGGCTATAGTCTGTGGGGTCGCAAAGAGTTGGACACGACTGAGCGCCTAACACACACACTGAAATTTATGATTCCAGGCCTATAGAGTACCATAAGGTGATTTTGCAGAGACATCCGTAAACATCTAGTGATTTTTTTGCTCTCTGTTCTTATTTAAGAGAGAAACATCAGAATGGCTAAAAAGCTTGGCTGCTGCTGCTGCTAAGTCGCTTCAGTGTCCGACTCTGTGCGACCCCATAGACGGCAGCCCACCAGGCTCCCCCGAGCCTGGGATTCTCCAGGCAAGAACACTGGAGTGGGTTGCCATGTCCTTCTCCAATGGAGTGGGTTAAAAGCTTGGTTAGGGGCTGTTAACTGATGGCTTCACTGTACAGTTTACTGTAGACCTATACTCAGGCCTTACTTTGTAGATGTGCAAATATTAACATCTTTGGGTTTTTTCCTTTTGGGTTGTTTTTTTGTTCGTTTGTATTGTTGTTGTTGTATGTTTCAGAAGAGGGTGTAAACATGGCTGCTATTATTCTAGGAGTTGAGTAAGGACAAGGGAATTAAGTTCTCACAATGCAGGATATAAAATTTAACTTTACCTCCTTGTTTTACATTTTTGTCTTACTTTCCTAAAATATTCCTGAGGCTAGAGTTCTGCTTCAAGTTTTCCAGTGAGAATACCTGTCTTCTGTCAGGGTGGGAAAGTTTTAAGTGCCTACCTGTGCAATGTTAGGGCTGGCATATAGAGATCTAACAGGGATTTATACAGACTTTCAACTAATCTTGTTTTTAATCCACGCCCCATTCAAAGTGACAGATACTCCAGTTCTGCAGCCATTTTTGTCTTTTCTGATGCAGATGCTTTTCGCTGCTGTTGTTGCAGCATGTGGGATCTAGTTCCCCAACCAGGAATGGAACCCAGGCCCCCTGCATTGGAAGTATTGAGGCTTAACCACTGGACCACCAAGGAAGTCCCTGATTGCAGATGCTTAAATGTCAGCTTTCTCTGCTTTGTTAAGTCTCCGTTTGTCCACCTGCTTGCCACTTTCCAAGTTGTATTCTAGCAGCAAATTGCCTATCTGAAAAGACTACACATCTCAACCTCCTTTGTATCTGGTTATGATCACATTACTAAATTCTGACCAAAACGGAAATGCTATGAAAAATATCTGGAATAGCCCCTTAATGGGGTTTGATTTGGCTTTAGGGCACATCCTTTTATTTTTCTCTTCTTCCTGGAAGGTAAACATGATAGCTGAAACACCAGTAATTATTCTGAATTCATGAGAGAATCTTCAGGAAGGAAGCCACATACTGAGGATGACAAAGCAGAAATATAGGAGCCTTGGTCCCTGGTGGCTGTGGAGTTACCTCAGACTACAACCAGACTTCTTTCATACTAACAGTAATTCTGATAAATTCTAACATGTACAATTTCCTTCAAAAGAGGGGAAAAGACTATGATACATTGATAATTGTGTACATGGCATTACTGAGCATGTTGCTGACAGGACAGAACTTCCTTTTTGACTAGGAGGATAAAAATAGACTTCTCTCTCCTTAACAATTTACCTATCTAGTGACCGGAAGAATTTCCAATAGACTGACTTTTACCTCCTTTCCTTTTAGTCTTTGTTTCTTCTCCACTAACCCACATATTAATACTAACCAGGCCATCAACTGTAGGAAAAGGTCACATTGCAATGTACCCTCTGGTTCTGCAACTTTACACGACAGGATCCCAGGTGAGCTGGCACAGAGGGCAGTAGGGATATTCCTGAAAGCCATTTCTATACCTGGATGGCTAGTAATACTTATCTCCACCAAGAAGTACTCCATCACACATAATCACATTCCATGAAACTCAAACCAATGTGTGTGCAGTTCAACTTTCCATTAACTGCATCCCAAAATGCTTATGGCCATTCCAATGTGACATGACTAAGGGGAAGTCTATCAGAGGGAACGTCAGAATGGAAAGAAATAGTGGTCCTAACTGATTGTGATTGAAATATCTTTGGCAAATTCTACTCAAATATATGACCATGTGAGATCATTTCTAGGCCCTGAATGGGCTTGGAAGCAGTCTATGTGAGTGAGGGGCTCTTCATCGTATATTTGCGTCCCGATTGGACAGGTGGAATAATATTTATCAAACAGGAACATTAGTTTACTTATGTTGTTGCAATCACAGTACCAGGAGAAACAACAGCCACTATGCCCAAAATGTTCAGTTGAATGAGATGCAAGAACATCCTTTTATTCACAAACCAATCACTTCTCGTGATCTTAAACACTGGCTTCTGCATAAATTCCTCCCAAACTTCACTTCTGTTTCTCCCTCTTTTTGTGGTGCAGGAATTTCACACTGTGAGGTCTCATCCTCTTTGTTGGACCTATTTCCAAATATCTTGCTGACTGAGACCCATTCTTAGCAGAGTCATGTTCACTTAAATCTGCTAATTCAGTACAATTTACTTCTAACTTATTAGTACACAAAGTAGTTTTCAAACACATATATCCACATGATGCTTTATTCCTTCATATAATCCTAACCAGATATACCATGCCTACTGTTATACTGTACTCAGAAAGTTTCATGTTTTATACACATTAATTTTACACACTTCCTCAGAATATATTTTTCTTTTGACTGCAAGGAGATCCAACCAGTCCATTCTAAAGGAGATCAGCCCTGGGTGTTCTTTGGAAGGAATGATGCTAAAGCTGAAGCTCCAGTACTTTGGCCACCTCATGTGAAGAGTTGACTCATTGGGAAAGACTCTGATGCTGGGAGGGATTGGGGGCAGGAGGAGAAGGGGACAACAGAGGATGAGACAGCTGGATGGCATCACCAACTCGATGGATGTGAGTCTGAGTGAACTCCGGGAGATGGTGATGGACAGGGAGGCATGGTGTGCTGCGATTCATGGGGTAGCAAAGAGTCGGACACGACTGAGCAACTGAACTGAACTGAACTGAACACTTCATTACGGGGGCTTCCCAGGTGCCGCTAGCGGTAAAGAACCTGCTTGCCAATGCAGAAGACTAAGTGACGTGGGTTCGATCTTTGGGTCAGGAAGATCCCCTGGAGAAAAGCATGGCAACCCACTTCATTATTCTTGCCTGGAGAATCCCATGGACAGAGGAGCCTGGTGGGCTATGGTCCATGGGGTCTCAAAGAGTCAGACACGACTTGGCGACTGAAAAACAACAACAACGACAACCACACTTCATTATAAGTTAAAGAAAATGGCAGTGTAGCAATGGGGGTGGGCAGTTTCTCTGATATGAGCAGCAGAGGCTAAAAGTAGAATCCATTGCTACAGAACTTATGCCATGATGGTTTTCATAAGATGTTTTGCCGGGATTGTTCTGTCAACTTTTAAGCTTTTTCAGCTTCCACAGGCTTGCTGTCTTATCAGAATCATAGGCTGCTTAAGTGGATACTCTGGAGAGCAGTGTAATTTCCTTGCACACATGGGTTTCAATTCTACCGAAACTTTACTAATAACTGCTGTTTCAGATACCACATCAATCAGTTAACTAACAAACACTTACTGAGATTCCATATTGATGTAAAAATATACAATAAAGGTAATGGAAATATAGGGACATAATAGGCACTTTTCAGAACGAATTTGGGAATTTGAAACCAGATTGTTGGTTACGATTTGCAGAGTTTATTTCACAGCATTAGTATCTGAAGATCAAATTATCTTGGATTAGCAGCTATGGTGGATCATCCTATTGTGCAATGCAGAAACTTGGGTTGAATTTGATCTTGCGTAAAATTCATGTAGCCATCAACTGAAAGAAGACAAATAGGCTGGTCGTGGATTGGCAATTTGGGCCTTTTTACTTATGTAATTTAGCCCAGTTTGTTTTCTTCATCTTCACCTTCATTGTGTATTCCCTGGGCTAAAAATGGCATATTTATGTGTGTTTAATTGTATATACTGTAGACTGAATTTTAAAAATAAAACTATTTAGACAAGACTACAGCCATGTAAACTTTCACAGCTGCAAAATGTTTCCTTGCTGCTGCTGCTGCTGCCAAGTCGCTTCAGTCGTGTCCGACTCTGTGCAACCCCACAGACGGCAGCCCACCAGTCTTACCCCTCTTTTTGTCACTCTCTCTTTCATATACATTGCATTTTCAATTTCTTTTCATAGTTTCTCTAGTATTCTAAAATTATATAGTATAGGGTCTGTCTGTTAATGACAAGTATAAACCTTGAACAATTCTGTGTAATAACTTTGACTTTAGACCTTTTATTCCCATTTCAAATATTAATTTTGGTTCACTTCTATTCAGTAGTATACACTGAATAGAAGTTATACAGTTATAGAACTGTGTATATATATATATATATATATAGAACTATACACATATAGTTCTACAGTTAACTTTGCTCTGTGTTGAACTCTGGTATTGAATGTTATGGTCAAATCTGGGTTTTGAAGCTTTCAAAGCAATGTGATAGGTACATTATTACATGTCCTTATGATGGCAGATCACTGCATAGTCAAGTGTTCCTGGAGAAAGAAACTGACCTCTTGGGACCAACAACACTTAGGTAAAATTATAAACTAATTTTAGACAAGAAAAAGAAAAACAAACACACAAGAGCATCAATTGCTGCCTTTTTTTTTTAATACAGTCCAAGCAGACAGAACTTTTATTAAACAGCAGATAGTGGGAGTGGGCCAACCTCGAGGGAGAGGCTAATTGCTGCCATTTGATATGAATTAGACAATGAATAAAATATGTTTTTCTGAAATGATAAGTGACATTCTAGATTTTCAAAAACTGGCCAGCTATGCCTGAAACAAATTAAAATATTGAATGAAATCTCTCTTCTCTCATAAGTGAGCTTGAATGAACTTTTCTCCTAAGCCATATTAATTTATAACAAAGGAAGCTAGTTTCAGTGAAGTTAAATGGCTTATAATAACAATAATTAAATATGTGTTAGCTGACATAAAATGCATTAGAGCAAATAGAGAGGTGAAAAGCACCTTTTGAAAAACATTTTAATCTGATTCATACTTATTACTTTAAAAAAACATGTAATTTCAAGGAATGGTCTCTAGAAAGGAAATGAACATTTTCAATTTTAATGTTATCATAAATATACATTAACAATTTTTAATTTTTCAAGGCCAATACACAGGAAGCCTTTATGAAAAATGTATCTAGTTTTGTTATGTGTTTACCATACATGTCTCTTTTTAGAAATACTTATTATCATAGCCTATAATGAGAGATTACTCAAAACAAATCATCTGCTTTGCTGATACATAGTTATCTAGAGCTGCTGGTGTTTGGTAGCTGTTATGGACTGAATTGCACGTCCCTAAATTCATAGGTTGAAGTTCTGACTCCCAATGCGACTGTCTTTGAAGATAGGGCCTTTAGGGCATTAAGGTTAAATGAGGTCATAAGGATGGACTCCTAATCTAATAGGATCCATGTCCTTAGAAGAGGCAAAGACACCAGATATCTCTCTCTCTTTCTCGTCTCCACTCCCCACTCATCCTCCCCAGCATAGAGGGAAGGTCATTTGAGGACAAAATGAGAAAATGGTTGTCTGCAACCCCAGGAAGAAAGTTCTCACCAAACACCAATCCTGACAGCAACTTGATCTTGGACTTCCAGCCTCCAGACAGTGAGTAAATAAACTTCTGTTGTTCAAGCTACCTAGGCTCTGGTATTTTGTTATGGCAGCCTGGGCAGACTAAGATAGTAGATAAAGGCACAATACAGACTTAAAAGGACTGTTCATTAAATAAAATTCTGAGTCTGCAGATTGGCAAGGTCTGATGTGATGCACAGCGTAGAGATAGCACCAGATTCATCTTGGGGAGCACGAAAATACCAGTTTTGAACAGAGGAGATATTTCCAGTTAAAGCATTACAACATAAGTAATTTGATGGTCATGACGCATCTACTTCACTCAGCTGGTCACTAAATTACAGATTCTAACAGTATTTCAAGAATTGCATAAGAGATTGAGAATTTGTAATTTCTATTATTGTTGATATTTCTATTGTAGAAATTTTATTATTTTCTCTCAAAGCAATTCAGATGTCTGGACTTAGTAAATGGAGCAATTCAAAGCAAAGGCTTGATACTCTTTTTTTTTTTTTTTTTTTTGCTTATTTGGCTGTGTTGGGTCTTAATTGCAGCACACAGGCTCTTTGTTGCATCATGCAGGATCTTTCATTGCAGCACTTGGGCTTAGTTGTTTTCTTTCTATTTTATTTATTTACTTGTTTATTTTGGCTATGCCACACAGCTTATGGGATCTTAGTTTCCTGATCAGGGATGAAACCCTGGCCCTCAGCACCAAAATCTTGGAGTCCTAACCACTGGACTACTAGAGAATTCCCATGATATATTACATTTAAAAATCAGAAATAAGGAAAATGACACTCAAAAAGAAGAGAGCAAAAGGGAGAGTGCAGATGAGAGGAAACTACAGAATGTATTGGTAGATTGTGCTAGGTCTTTTTTTCTCACCACCATGATCAACTCACAGTGAAAAGCATGCTTACTAGTAAATTTGTGCTTTAAAAATGAAAATATTTTATTGAAGCAGGTAGGCAGAATGATTAAAGAATGAGATCATAGGGGAGTATCTTTACCCCAAAATGGGTTTTACCCAAAACTGAGTCTAATCTCCTCGTTTTACAGGTGAGAACCTGAATGACCCAAGGAGACACTGGTAAAGTGTCAAGGACTGAGATGAGATCCCTGTCTCTGGTTACATAAATATAGGCTACACAATTTAGACACATGTTTTAAAAATGTGAACTCAATTATAATTTGTTACCATAGCCACTAATATTTAAACGTTCTCAGCCATTAATTAACCTAAACTAGGAATTATCCCTAGAGTTGAGCAGACTCCCCTAAAACCTTTTAACTTGGAAATCATCATGCTATTGGTGGGGGGACTATCAATATGATACTCAGGAAGCGTTTGTGGTTCTTACAGGCACCTCCTTCTCAACAGACCACTTGATTGAGGCATGAATGACATATCAAGAGCTATACATATTTAATGTATGCACCTTGAAGATCTTGGATATAAGAACATATCAGTGAAACCATCACCACAACCTATGCCATAAACATATCCATCACCTCCAAAAGCTTCCTCCTGCCTTCATTATTATTATTTTTTGTGATAAAGACATTTAATATAACATCTACTCTCTTAACCAATTCTTAAAAATTTTTTTGGCTGTGAGGGGTCTTTGCTGTGGTGCACAGGCTCTCTAGTTGTGATGCATCAGCTTAGTTGCCCTGGCACATGGGCTCTTAGTTTCCTGACCAGGGATCAAACCCGTGTCACCTGCATTGGAAGGCAGGTTCTTAATCACTGGAACACCAGGGAAATCAATTCTTAATTGTCAACACAGGCACTACACTGTCCAGTAGATCTCTAGGAATTTTTCATCTTGCATAACTGAAACTCTGTACCCTTTGACCACTTCTCTTCAGGCACTGAGCCTTCTAGCTTGGCTCCAGTTTCAATTTAACCAAGTATCAGAAGCTTATTTGTTTCATATTAACAAACAAAATATTTCAGATGTTAACTAGTAAAAAGACTTTACTTGGCTTTTCTGTCTTTTTTGGTCAGCCAAAAGGTTCACCAGTGTCTCTTCTTTCTTTACTTTGGTCTTACACTTAGTAGCAAAACAAAATGCTGCTGCTGCTGCTAAGTTGCTTCAGTCATGTCCAACTCTGTGAGACCCCATAGATGGTAGCCCACCAGGCTCCCCTGTCCCTGGGATTTTCCAGGCAAGAACACTGGAGTGGGTTGCCATTTCCTTCTCCAATGCATCAAAGTGAAAAGTGAAAGTGAAGTCTCTTAGTCATGTCCAGCTCTTAGCGACCCCGTGGACTGCAGCCTACCAGGCTTCTCTGTCCATGGGGTTTTCCAGGCAAAAGTACTGGAGTGGGGTGCCATTGTCCTCTCTGAAAGCACTGTCTTCTCCAAAAGCAAAACAGAATAGGGAGCACTTTATGCAGAAGACCTTAGAGAACACTGTAACTGCATTTTCCCTAATCAGTTTTATTGGATATTCCTCATTTGCTTCCTGTTTCATGTTCCATGATACCTTTAATTCCTAGATGTTTATTTATTAAGTTTTAGCCCACACATTTTAAAAGTCACTAATGGCTCTTCAGGAGATCCAACCAGTCCATTCTAAAGGAGATCAGGCCTGGGTGTTCTTTGGAAGGAATGATGCTAAAGCTGAAACTCCAGTACTTTGGCCACCTCATGCGAAGAGCTGACTCACTGGAAAAGACTCTGATGCTGGGAAGGATTGGGGGCAGGAGGAGAAGGGGACAACAGAGGATGAGACAGCTGGATGGTATCATCGACTCAATGGACGTGAGTCTGAGTGAACTCTGGGAGATGGTGATGGACAGGGAGGCCTGCGATTCATGGGGTCACAAAGTCAGACACGACTGAGAGACTGAACTGAACTGAACTGAATGGCTCTTCATGATCACATCCTTTATAAATCTTCTTGAGTATCTTATGCATCCCAAGACCATTCATGTAATCCAGTCCTGCTAGCAACTCAAAATAAGCAGCACTAGGACTTTCCTGGTGGTCCAGAGGTTATGAATCTGCACTTCCCTAGCCAGGGAACTAAGATCCCATATGCTTCACACTGCAGCTAAAAATAAATAAACAAGTAACACCAAAATGACTGAGAAGTTTGAGAAGTGAATCCTTAGTAAAGGATTATTAATTATTAACGTGATACGTACATGGTCAAGTTATACACATTGCTTGAGAGAAGACCTTGAAGAGATGTCTTCTCTTAAAGGATTTTCTAGTACTGCATTGGGTCCAAGTTCTAAATGTTGTATCAACAAGGGTAGGGGAGCCATAAAAGTTGTCTCCATTTTCCTGAACCATAACCTTAGGGGAGAAATGCTCTCACAGCACAAGCTTGGCTGTGTCCTCACAGTGTTGTAGCCCCCCAGCCCTAGGGAATCAGGCAGTAAAGACACCTTTCCTCTGAGAGAAGCTCACTGTCCTCATTTCCAGGAATGGTTATGGTCAGCAAAGCCGCTAATCTCACTGCCAAGAGGGAGGGAAGTCAAAGGGAGCCTCAAGTAACTTAGTACCAGGACATTCCAGGCTTTAAAATAGCTGCCTTTACCTCATGGGTCATTTGAAGAAATCTATACAGAACTTGAAAACAAGTTGTACTAGAACCTTACCCAACAGAAGCAAGATCCTGCCAGACATCTTTGCTCATTCCCTTTGTTTTTGTTTTCCAGAGTTTCTTCCTCAGTTTAACATTTTTCCTGCTTACTCACTCACTCCCTGGATGGTTTAATTCTCCTCTGGGTATAACCCAATATGCATAGTAGATACATGGATATGCAGTTTCCTTAGCTCCTCCTCTTCCCTTCCAGCCACCGCTAGGCTGTAGTATGGCGGCATCCACCTCCCCTGACACACATCCATCCACTGGCCCCTCACGTTCTCACTGTCCCTATCTGTTGAATGACTTTACCATCCACCTAGCCATTCCCACTAGAAACCTCAGTCATCTTGCCTAATTTGCTCATTTCTCTTCCCCCCAAAAGGTTGCCTTTCAAACAGGCATCAAGTCTGGCCACTTCTGTCTGTAGAATGTTTTTACAGTCCAGGGGCTTTGCAGGAAGTTTTTAGCTTGTCTCAGCCCAAAGTCTCTGTTTTCATTTATCTTCCACATCATTATCAATTATTCTTCCAGAACAAAAATCTGATTTTATTTCTCTCCTGTTTAGTAACATTTGATAGTTACCCACTGTCTCCTTAACAGTGTAGGACTCCTCTGGTGGTCCAGTGACTGAGACTCCATGCTCTCAGTATAGGGGGGCCGGGTTTCATCCCTGGTCAGGGAACTAGATCCCACACGCCGTAACTAAGACCCAGTGCAGCCAAATAATATATAAAATAGATAAATTTTTTTTAAAGTGTATACAACTCTGCTATGTCCCTTCACCCTTAATCAAAACTCATCTTTCTGCTAACCCGCTCTCTTGGTTCACTTATTGTTGTTGTTGTTCAGTTGTTCAGTTGTGTCTGACTCTGAGACCCCATGGACTGCAGCACGCCAGGCTTCCCTGCCCATCACCAACTCCCGGAACTTGCTCAAACTCATGTCCATTGAGTCAGTGATGCCATCCAACCATCTCATCCTCTGTCGCCCTCTTCTCCTTCTGCCCTCAAACTTTCCCAGCATCAGGGTCTTTTCCAATGAGTCGACTCTTCACATCAAGTGGCCAAAGGATTGGAGCATCGGCTTCCGCACCAATCCTTCCAATGAATATTCAGGATTGACTTTTTTTAGTATTG
Organism: Oryx dammah; assembly: GCF_014754425.2. Lineage (NCBI taxonomy): Eukaryota > Metazoa > Chordata > Mammalia > Artiodactyla > Bovidae > Oryx > Oryx dammah. Next base: position 48,428,453 of record NW_024070188.1, on the reverse strand, counting down.
ACTGGTTTGATCTCCTTGCTGTCCAAGGGACTCTCAAGAGTCTTCTCCAGTACCACAGTTTGAAAGCATCAATTCTCTGGTTACTCAGCCTTATAGCCAGCTTTCCCAACATCTTAGCCCAGAAGTGGTTTCTTAATGTGCTATCTAATTTTTCACTCTATTTCTTTTTCTGGGTTCTCAACATATTTTTTTTCTTCTCATTTAGGTCATGCTTTGTAAGTCTATGTTGAGGGTTTTATTTTACTATCTTATTTTATTATAATTACAAGAATATCAACCTTATCCAAGTCTGCTGTCTTGCCAGAAAGAGTTCTAAATCTGAAGTCCAGAATACTATCCAGTCTGCTGCTGCTGCTGCTGCTGCTAAGTCTATTCAGTCGTGTCTGACTCCGTGCGACCCCGTAGACGGCAGCCCCTTCCCTGGGATTCTCCAGGCAAGAACGCTGGAGTGGGTTGCCATTTCCTTCTCCAGTGCATAAAAGTGAAAAGTGAGAGTGAAGTCGCTCAGTCGTGTCCAACTCCTAGCAACCCCATGGACTGCAGGCTACCAGGCTTCTCCATCCATGGGATTTTCCGGGCAAGAGTACTGGAGTGGGCTAGTCTTGTACAATTTGGTTAGTGTTTCAGTCATGCACAATGTTGCTTTCCCAGGGTAAAGGAAATACTTGATCTACTCTTCGCACCAAAGCACTCATTTGTCATGAATTTCCTCTTCTAAAAGATATGGAATCAGGTGTCATGGAGGCTCATTTCCTGAGCAGAGAGAGAAGTACCTTGGACTTTAAAACCAATCCTTTAATGAGAACGCTTTCTATCCACCCATCCCCAAAACAAAGGTCAAAATTAACACTTTAATACTAAATTCTGGGTACTGTATTATTTTTGCAGATTTAGCACCTGGTAGAGGAAGCAAAGTACTCTACATTAAAAAAAAAATATTTCTGGGAAAAAGAATTACAGGCTCCTTAGTGGCAGCACATAGACAGCTGTATGAACATTATGCATATAAATGACTGTGATAGTGAGAACTACTGAGCTGACCTGATTCAAGAAGGCATATGTCCAACTCCATCAGCTTCCAGAAGCCATTCTTCCTGCTTCTCAACTCCCACAGGCAAAGCACTGAGAAGTCTGGGGAGAAGAATCACATTGACACACACAGTATCTGTAGGTATTTATCATAGCTGAGTGGTTAATTGCTACCATTACTCCATTAGCCTACTAGATTCAAGAAGAAAAATCAACCAACAAACATTTATTGACAAGGAAAGGTTGTATCACCACCGTACCATGTTAGAAACACAGTGGGAAGGCAAAAGAAGTTTAAAGACTGGAGGGGAAGATATATATTCAACAAATTATTACAGTTTATTAAATAAATTAAGAATACAATAAGTAAGAAATACAGGCTGCCAACAATGGAAAACCAACACATGAACGCATGCATGTGCATACACACAAAACAAAGCTTGAAATGAATCTACTTTTCTCTGCCTCAAGTGGCAGCTCTGTTAATTCACAAGTCATATAAATAGCAGCTTCTATATAGAATCTCTAGGTACCCCTTTTCTGTTGTTGTTTATAGCTGCCTATAAAAGCAAGCAAACATGAATGCTACTGATGTCACCAGGCAGGGTTGCTGCAGTAAATTTATTCAAAATGAGTAACTGTTATGGGTTCTGGTGTCAACCGACAAGCTATAGATGAATTTAAGAATTTGGATAAGCAATAGAGCACAGTGGCTGAAAGTAGGCCCCTGGAGCCGGACTGGCTTCTGTTCTATACTTATCTATACATACCTGAAAGATCCACTACTTACTAGCAGTGAAATCTCATACAATGCACCTGTAAAGTAAAGATAAACAATCTCAATAACAACCTCATCGGTTGTTATGAGAATTAAATGAGTTAATACTAGTAAAGCACTTAGCTCCTGTTACAGAGGAAGTGCTCTACAAATGTTACCTATTGTTTTTACTCAAACAAGGCCAGTTTTTTAGCCAGCTGAGCTCAGTAATACTGAATCACATAGACTCAAAGGAGATTATTGCAGGAGTATATCTTGTTAAGTTCATTAAGCATAGACAAGATCGTCCAGGAATTTAATTCCACATTTGTTGTCTCTAGGGCTGAGTTTTGCTTAGACTGAGAATGACAGTATTTTCTGATCTAGAATGTGACGTTACTCCAGTATTTTAACATATTCTAGTATGTTAATATGTGTAGTAGTTAAAAGCAGCAGTAGATATTCTTCATGTATATTAGCTTTCTTTAGACCAGAAATGTATTTTCAAAGAAAATACATTTTTGGGACTCCCCTGGTGGTCCAGTGGTTGAGACTTCCCCTTCCAATGAAGGGGGTGTGGGTTCAATCCCTGGTTGGGAAGCTAACATGCCACATAAAACAGAAGCAATACTGTAGCATTTCAATGAAGGCTTTAAAAATGATTCATACCAAAAAAAATTTTTTTTAATATATTTGTCTTATTATATGAATATATTCTGTCCAATTTAACCTAATTGTGACAAATGAAGGATAGAGATGATAGGGTATGAGATGCTGATGGAAGCTTTTACTATGTGGAACACCTTAGATTATAAATCTCTACCGTGCTATTAATAGTTATATCATCAACAACAGTTTTTCAGACTTTGTGCTTCACTCTGGAGCATCTTGAATTTCTTCATTGGGTAATCTAAAACCGAGTTATAATGTGGACACCAACTGCACACCTCATGTTACTTGAGTTCAGCCTCAAAATTGTAAACGAAAACAGAAAATATGCTCTCTCTCTCAAAGCTGTTACTATTAAAAAAACATAGTCAAATCAACAAAGTAGAATGAATATATATAACCATATATCTTTTAATTAACTTTGTTTTGCACTTTAAAAAAAACCCACAAAACCTCATTTTAAATTCTTAATTCTAATTCTAGTCTACTCAAATAGACTATAAAGGGAATACATACATAGTGCTTACCGCATTCCAGACGCTGTTCCAGTCATTAGTGAGTTCTGATTCTAATGAGAAAGCCGTATACAGTAGTTTCAGCCTTTCTATTACATACACAGTAACCTCAAGGAGAAGAAAACGAGGGCAAACAGCAAAGGGAAGTTCATATAGTCTATAGACCGGTGTTCTTTGCAAACCATTTATATCGGCACCCAATTTTATGAACTAAAAACCTTGTATAAATTTGTATTACTATTCTAGAAACAGAGGGGCTTATTCCTATTTTAGAGAGAGCTGGTTTTTCAGGGAGACTATGTTCCACTTGACTCCCCTAGTTGGTTCAGCGATAAAGAATCCACCTGCACTGCAGCAATGGTGGGGCTGAGGTGGGAGGAGGGCGGTTGTGTTTCAATCCCTGAGTTGGGAAGATCCCCTGGAGAAGGAAATGGCAACCCACTCCAGTATTCTTGCCCGGGAAATCTCATGGACAGAGGAGCCTGGCGGGCTACAGTCGACGGGGTCGCAGAGTCGGACACGACTTATCGACTATAAGGAACAACAAACGTTCCCTTGGTCTGCCTCTGATACCTATTAGCCAATGAAACCGTCCCCATTCTGCAACTGCGGGACAGAAGCAACGACGGGCAAGGAATAATACCCTTAAAGCATAGGTCAGTTGTCAGGACAGCCACGAGAACTGAGAGTCGCCGGAAGCGGGTTTTCCCCAGCGACCCCCGCGGGGACTGGGGGGCGGAGCACCTACGGGCTGCAGAAGGGGCGGAGCACGTTTCGGGCGAGGCTCTGGAGGCGGGGTCGTGGGGACTCGGGGGCGGGTCTCCCGGGGGCTGTGGCGGCGACCTCCAGGGACGCCGGGCGTGTACGCAGGCTCGGTGGGCCGCCGGGAGCGGCCAGCGTTCCACGGAGAGAACTGCTGACGGGTCACAGGCTGTGGGCACGATGAGACCCGGAGAGGAGCGGCCGGTGGAAGGGGGTGCCTGCGCCAGCGTCTCCGATCTGGAGCTGCTGAAGCTGCGCGCGGCGGAGTGCATCGACGCGGCGGCCGAGCGCCTGGGGGCCCTGAGCCGCTCCATCTGGAGCGAGCCCGAGCTGGCCTACGAGGAGCATCACGCCCACGGAGTGCTGACGCGCTTCTTCCAGAGCGAGACCCCGGCCGGGTCGTGGACCGTGCAGCCGCACTACCAGCTGGCCACGGCCTTCCGCGCCGAGTGGGGGTCGCCGAGGGGCTGGGCGGCGCAGCGCCCGCTGCACCTGGGCTTTCTATGCGAGTACGACGCGCTGCCCGGCATCGGGCACGCCTGCGGCCACAATCTGATCGCCGAGGTCGGGGCGGCGGCCGCCCTGGGCGTGAAGGGGGCCCTGGAGAGCCTCGCCGGACTGCCTCTGCCGGTGAAGGTGAGGTGGGACCGGGGAGTGGGGCTCTCTTTGCCTGCCCAGTCCGGGACCGACCGGAAAAGGGCGGCAGCTGGCGCTTCCCTTGCGCATCAGTCCCTTCCCACCCCGGGGCAGGTGTAAGAGACAGCGCTCGATGTCCTGGCCTTTGCTATACTGGGCAGAATCCCTGGATCAAAATCAGTAGTTCATGAGTTGCCGACCTAGCGACATTTTACAGATTTTTGCTTTTTCTCTCCTGTATGTGAAGTGAAGTCACTCAGTAGTGTCCGAGTCTTTGTGACCCCACGGACTGTAGCCTACCAGGCTTCTCCGTCCATGGGATTTTCCAGACAAGAGTAATAGAGTGGATTGCCATTTCCTCCTCCAGGGAATCTTCCCTACCCAGGGATCGAACCCAGGTCTCCCACATTGTAGGCAGATGCTTTTACCGTCTGAGCCAGGGAAGTCTCTCCTGTATAGTTGTAAACAATTGAGTCGACTTTCTCCCTTAGGAAAGAACCTTAGAACCAAGCCTGGTTTTCGTGATGGCTTATTTTTGGTAACGGGCAATCGCAATTGGCTGACAAGCTTGTGCAATCTCTAGAAGGAAGTAATTATTGTAGGGAGACCTGCAGACCCTCCTTGTTAGACTGCAAAAAAATTTTTTTTGTTTGTGGCAGTTCTAGAAGCTGTTGTGATTAGAATCATTGGAGTTTGGATAGGAAATGTTCAGCCATTAGAACTACAAAACCTCTAGAAGTATACAGAAAATGGGAGGAGAGTGACCATTAAGAATATAGATGAGTTGATCCTTAAGACTTAAGGTTTATTTCGCGATTTTAAGAAATTAATTCGAAATTAAACAGGGAAATGTTGTTTATGTTAGCTATAGGGCAAGTTTAATCTTGTGTTACTCTGTTTTTTTGTATATTCTTCATTCTGTGAGCTAAGATTCAGTCAGCACCATTCCGGTTAAGAGGAAGACTAGTGTTATATTTCATATTCTTTAGCTCATTTTTTTTCCAGCGTCAGTAACCTCTCTCTTTTATTCTAACAGTTCCATCTTTTGTGGCTTTTTCTGTTTAGCTGCTTTCTCTTTTCTGCCTCTGACTGGGCCTTTGTTTTTCATCCGGCTAGAATTTTGTTTTGTTTGGGGGAGGAGGTGTCCTTTGCTGTTGCATGAAACACTGGAGAGGTTTAGCTTTAACCAGGTTTATGAAAGGTTCAGAGATGTTAGCAAGATTTAACCTGAAAAGTCATCAGATTTCTTGAGTCAAAGGTTAAGAGTAAAAAGCAGCTTAATATAAGAGTTTGAATGCCTGGAAATATACACACTGATTTTGAACCATGCTGCTGCTAATTCGCTTCAGTTGTGTCCAACTCTGTGCGACCCCATAGATGGCAGCCTACCGGGCTCTCTGGTCCCTGGGATTCTCCAGGCAAGAATACTGGAGTGGGTTGCCATTTCCTTCTCCAGTGCAAGAAAGTGAAAGTGAAGTCGTGTCCAACTCCTAGTGATCCGGTGGACTGCAGCCTACCAGGCTCCTCCATCCATGGGACCTTCCCGGCAAGAGTACTGGAGTGGGTTGCCATTGCCTTCTCTTAATATAAGAGTTTGAATGCCTGGAAATATACACACTTCTGATTTTGAACCATAATACTCAGATTTAGAAGGTTACCTATCCTACCTGAAAATGGAGTTTATGTTGATTCTCTTTGCAAGCCAAGACTTTTTCCAACTTGTTTCATTGTGTTCTTATACGTGACCTTGAAAGTGTATTAGTTGTTTATAGATAAATTGTCTTTACTTTTAAAAATTGTTTGAAGAAGTTAAAGTTTAAATATCAAAGTAAAATGTTTATTCTGTAAAGTTCTCTTTTGTTTAATTAGGTGTTTGGTGACCAATAAATCTGCCTGGTTGAGCTGGTGGAATCGAATTAGTAAGTTTGTGTAACAGTTGGCCATTTCTAACTGTGGTATTAAGATTTATTTAATACTTTTCATAAAGGATTAATGTGTTAAGACCTTTTAAAGAGGTAGTTTAGTAAAGAAACAAGGTTCAGGCCTGAAGGTCAGGATATCTATCCCAGCTCTGCCTTAAGACTTGCTCTGTGACCTGGGGCAAGACGCCTCACTCCCTGCCTCAAAACCACCTTTCTTAAAATGATGACATGGATCTCTTACCTACCTCACAGGGTTGTTGTGAGGATAACTAGTAAGTAACTAGAAAGCTCCTTACAATAAAGTGATTATGAATCATTATATACATATACTAAAAGATAATCAAATAAAAGCTTTAAGAAATAAGTCCTAAATAATTTTGAGGGACTTAGTATATAGTACTTATCTTTTTTCATCTTTGACATTAGTTATATAAAATTGCGTTAAAGGATTGGGAAAAATTTCCTGTAGAGGTTTTAGTACATACTTTGCAATAAATTGGTATAATGATGTCAACTGCAAGTTTGTGATTAATTTAGCACCATAGATTTATGCTCACTGCATAATTTAAGAGTCAGAGAACAAAATCTCTCTTCATAGTTTGATGTAGATTGTGAATATATATGCAAGGAAATCTGACTGATATTTCCTACTAGGAATTTTTGTCCCTCTGACACAGGTATTTCTTTCTAGGTAATTGTCCTGGGAACCCCTGCAGAGGAAGATGGTGGTGGCAAAATTGATTTAATTGAAGCCGGGGCTTTCAAAAATTTTGATGTTGTTTTTATGGCCCATCCATCTCAAGAGAATGCTGCTTATCTACCTGATGTTGCTGAACATGAGTGAGTAATCAAGTTGAAAGAAACTTATTATTCATTTATTTTGGTATCTGAGTGCATCATTGAAGTGGTTTAAATTTTTACATCAGAAGTTTCAACCATAATAGTTAATGGTCCAGTCAGTAGTCTGGTTCCAAGGAGCCACTGCTCAGGTGCTTCAGGAAAACCTTACATTCTCTGCAGTAGCTAGAGAGTAATAGAGGGACCAACCCAGCAGGGCTAGTGATAGTTCAGTGCTAAGGATAGTTCAGTTATTCTACCTCTCTCTGCATCCCCTGTTTTCAGAGGGTATTTTAACTGTCCTGGTGTTTTTAGCCTTATCACCAGGAATTGGTGTTGTGACAGGAGGAAGAATCTTTCATCTTTGGTTTCAAGGATGATGTATAGTAGTACACCTCTGGAAAACCTTAGAGATTAGAAATCTCTGCCAATACCTCTGGCTAGAAGGGGCCAGTGACTGCAGGCAGGCTTCCCAGTCCATTAGCCTTCTAGGATTTAGGGTTAGGTAGGTTTATTGGCCTTGATCCTGAAGTCAGCCCTTTTGGCCCCAGGCCTTTTCTTAGTATCTGACTTCTTAAATTTTCATTGGCCATCTTTTAAGGTGGAAAGAGAACAAGAACAAAATTTTTTTTAAATTACTCATTTATTTATGCTAAAAATCTATAACAATAAATAAAGCACTGTGTCCCTATTACTCACCTTCCCCACATCCAGTCCTTTTCTAGAGATATATATTCTTCCAGAACTTTTAGGGTATATTTATAGCCATAAAATAGGTACATGTATAAATTAAATTTTAAAGGAGGATTTCCCCAAAAAAGATTCTTCTAAATATATTGTTGATCTTGCTCTTGCTTTTTAAATTAAACAATATGTCTTGAATATCATTCCATATCACTTTTTAAATATGTTTTTAAGCCTAAAATACTAATGCTAATATAAAACAAGCATTAGCATTTCTTTTCCTGTAGTTTAGTGCTTTAATTGTACATAGATTTGAATCCTAGAAAAAATAGTGCTAGAATCTTTTTCATAAAGGACATCCTTTTCCATTTTATAATATTTATCACCAGTTTTGTTACAATTGCAGTTTCTGGGTGATGGTGATAAGATATATACTGAGGAAATAACAAGTATCCTAAAATTTTTAAAATGTATTTTACTTGAATGGTTTTACTTGTTTTTGTTTTGCTAATTGAATGTTTGGAATCAGTAAAGAATTGTCATGAGCCTCCTGAATCTACTCATTAAAAAAAAAAAAATCTAAGTGACTTTTTATTAATTTACACATGGGTCCTATTATTCAGGCTTAAAAAGTATTATCTAAGCAAGTCATCTGTGTAAATAACTATTTAATATGCAATTGTTTCTCTAAATCTTCAGTTCAGTTCAGTCGCTCAGTCGTGTCCAACTCTTTGCGACCCCATGGACTGCAGCACGCCAGGCCTTCCTGTCCATCACCAACTTCCGGAGTTTACTCAGACTCATGTCCATTGAGTCAATGATGCCATCCAGCCATCTCATCCTCTGTCATCCCCTTCTCCTCCCGCCTTCAATCTTTCCCAGCATCAGGGTCTTTTCCAATGAGTCAGTGCTTCGCATCAGGTGGCCAAAGTACTGGAGTTTCAGCTTCAGCATCAGTCCTTCCAATGAATATTCAGGACTGATCTCCTTTAGGATGGACTGGTTGGATCTCCTTGCAGTCCAAAGGACTCTGAAGAGTCTTCTCCAACACCACAGTTCAAATGCATCAATTCTTTGGCGCTCAGCTTTCTTTATAGTTCAACTCTCACATCCACACATGACTACTGGAAAAACTATAGCTTTGACTAGATGGACCTTTGTTGGCAAAGTAATGTCTCTGCTATTTAATATGCTGTCTAGGTTGGTCATAACTTTCTTTCCAAGGAGTAAGCATCTTTTAATTTCATGGCTGCAGTAACCATCTGCAGTGATTTTGGAGTCCAAAAAAATAGTCTGTCACTGTTTCCCCATCTATTTGCCATGAAGTGATGGGACCAGATGCCATGATCTTCGTTTTCTGAATGTTTAACTTTAAGCCAACTTTTTCACTCTCCTCTTTCACTTTCATCAAGAGGCTCTTTAGTTCACTTTCTGCCAGAAGGGTGGTATCATCTGCATATCTGAGGTTATTGATATTTCCTCCAGCACCTTGATTCCAGCTTGTGCTTCATCCAGCCCAGCGTTTCTCATGATGTACTCTGCATATAAGTTAAATAAGCAGGGTGACAATATACAGCCTTGATGTACTCCTTTCCCGATTTGGAACCAGTCTGTTGTTCCATGTCCAGTTCTAACTGTTGCTTCCTTACCTGCATACAGATTTCTCAAGAGGCAGGTCAGGTGGTCTGGTATTCCCATCTCTTTCAGAATTTTCCATAGTTTATTGTGATCCACACAGTCAAAGGCTTTGGCATAGTCAATAAAGCAGAAATAGATGTTTTTCTGAAACTCTCTTGCTTTGTCGATGATCTAGTGGATGTTGGCAATTTGATCTCTGGTTCCTCTGCCTTTTCTAAAACCAGCTTGCATATCTGGAAGTTCACGGTTCACGTATTACTGAAGCCTGGCTTGGAGAATTTTGAGCATTACTTTACTAGCATGTGAGATGAGTGCAATTGTGCAGTAGTTTGAGCATTCTTTGGCATTGCCTTTCTTTGGGACTGGAATGAAAACTGACCTTTCCCAGTTCTGCGGCCACTGCTGAGTTTTCCAAATTTGCTGGCATATTGAGTGCAGCACTTTCACAGCATCATCTTTCAGGATTTGAAATAGCTCATCTGGAATTCCATCATCTCCACTAGCTTTGTTCATAGTGATGCTTTCTAAGGCCCACTTGACTTCACATTCCAGGATATCTGGCTCTAGGTTGGTGATCACACCATTGTGATTATCTGGGTCGTGAAGGTCTTTTTTGTATAGTTCTTCTGTGTATTCTTGCCACCTCTTTTTATTATCTTCTGCCTCTGTTAGGTCCATACCATTTCTGTCCTTTATTGTGCCCATCTTTGCATGAAATGTTCCCTTGGTATCTCTGATTTTCTTGAAGAAATCTCTAGACTTTCCCATTCTGTTGTTTTCCTCTGTTTCTTTGCATTGATCACTGAGGAAGGCTTTCTTATCTCTCCTTGCTATTCTTTGGAATTCTGCATTCAGATGGGTTTATCTTTCCTTTTCTCCTTTGCCTTTTGCTTTTCTTCTATTCACAGCTATTTGTAAGGTCTCCTCAGAGGACCGTTTTGCCTTTTTGCATTTCTTTTCCTTGGGAATAGTCTTGATCCCTGCCTCCTGTACAGTGTCACAAACCTCCGTCCATAGTTCTTCAGGCCCTCTGTCTATAAGATCTAATCCTTTGAAATTTGTTTTTTATTGTATCTGAGTAGTTAGACTAGCGTGAGAACTATTTGAAAGTGAGAAAACAGTGTATAACATTTTAAGGCATTAGTGATATGGGTATTCTGGAACATTAATAAAGTATTGATCAGGAACAGCTGACTTAAAGCAAGAGTATTTTATAACTGAGTTTAATCTGATTTTTAGAGGTTTTCTTAACGCATTTCAAATATTATATCCTGGGAATTCTCTGGCAGTCCACTGGTTAGAACTCTGTGCACTCACTGCTAAGGGCACAGAATTTGATACCTACTCAGAGAGCTAAAAATCCATAAGCTGGGTGGCTCTGCAAAAAAAAAAAAAAAAAAGTAAAAATAGAAACACACACACACACACAAAGTGACCTTTTTGTCTTTCCTTGACCTTTCCCCGCCCCTAAGACAGAATTATCTGAGTTTCTGCAGACCTTTGATACAGAACTGTCACAATACAGTGTAGAAGACAGGAGCCATCTTTTTTTGCAATACCAGCACTTAATACAGTATTGGATTGTTTATTTAAATTTAATGGTGTACAGATTTAATTTGAAGAGGAGTTTGACCAAAATTCTTTTTTGGACTGCCTTCTTTATGTTAATTCCTATATTGCATATAAATTAAAACTAAGATATGTAAATTGATACATTATTGCTATAAATAATTTGCAAATAAAAATTCCAGCAGTATGAATTAATTTTGAATAATAATTGGATTTTCTTTGTTTAGTGATATTGAAAAAAGTAATTCCTAATGATGTTTTATTTCCTAGTGTGACTGTGAAGTACTATGGTAAAGCATCTCATGCTGCTGCTTATCCCTGGGAAGGGCTGAATGCGTTAGATGCTGCTGTCCTCGCTTACAACAATCTGTCTGTGTTAAGACAGCAACTGAAACCATCGTGGAGAGTTCATGGTACAAATGTCAGATACTTTGGGTAATAGATGGTGCTTAATATATTTGAGTGCAATACAATTCTTAATAGACTATTTGATGAAAAAAATTGGGGTTTAAAATAAATACATAAATTTTTTAAAATGTAAAAAAAACTTGGGAACATTTTATGTACTTATGAATATTCAAAAATTTTTTTAACATTTTCAGAAATTCCTGGGGCAGGATAGTAGATGTTTGTTTACATGTGATTAAGATTATTTGTACATAAATAGAATGGTCATTTTGAGTGTTAGAACTGATGTTTTTATGTAAGGATATATGTTCTTTCTGTTGGTATTTGAAAGTTAGAACTTGATTTCCCAGTTATCCTGTTTCTTGATAACAAAATTTCATTGTTTTCTCATTTAAAAAAAATTGATGGTTACTGGTTTTATATATTCAAGTGCTGTTAATCCTAAGTAAAAGTATTATGCATAATTTAAAATTATGTGCAGCACCTTAATGTAAATACAGTAATAAAGTACTGTCTTGAAGTTGCAGATTTATTTTTTAGTTTATTTCATTATGCTTTGGGAAATTATTTTACTTCAAATCTCTTCTTTACCTGATTTTGCTGTACTCTAAAATTAATTCGTAACTGCACTTTTACCAATTTTCTACTTTAGTTTCTTTGAAAGGACCAAACGTGAATATGTAAAAATACTTTTTAAAAAAAGCAGGTCATAAAATATTAGGCTTTGTTTATTTATTTTAGTTATTATTTTGAATGGATACATCTTCCTTCTCAGTGTAGTTCCAAATAAATGCATTTGTTTTGACAGTTGAGAGTATACTTTGTGATCTTTGATTTGTATTGGTTTCTTATTGACATAAAAATATTCTCAAATATTTCCCCAGAGCCAAATGCCATTTAAAGCAGGATTCCTCAGATATGAGGGTAATTATAGAACCTCATACCATTGGGGTTTTTCCTTATGTCAAAAGTTTAGCAAAATATACAACTGTAAGAAAGCCCACTGAAATAAAAGTCTCTTTCAGAAGGCTAACAATACTTGTAAAAAATTTCTGACAGTTTCTTTTTAGTCAAGAATCATAATTTATTAACATCATGTAAATTCCTCAGGCTAAAGTACATATACAGTTATTTTATTTTTCCTATTAGCCAGTAAGTATCACACTATGCATAGAAACTTGTATAACATCAAAATCTTGATTGGTGTATATGTGAAGGTAATAAGTTTAAACTATTTTTCCCTATATATGTTTTGGCTGAAAAACTTTATGGCTGTATTTAAACTAAAGGAATGGTCTCCAAGCTCCAAGTTCAATTCCAGTAATTTGGTTCTTTTTATAGGTATAATAAAAAATGGTGGTGTAAAACCCAATATCATTCCCTCTTATTCTGAGTTAATCTATTACTTCCGTGCACCCTCAATGAAAGAACTTCCAGTTTTGACCAAAAAGGCAGAAGATTGCTTCAGAGCTGCAGCTTTGGCTACTGGGTGCACAGTAAGAACTTTTAAGAGTTAATCTAAGTTATAATCAGAAGTATATATGTGGGCTGGGACTGTTTATATTAAGTTACATTAGAACCTAATTTTGCCTTTCTTTCATTTGGCAGTGTCTTGAATATGCTAAAATCAGTTGATTTGAAAGTCTTTCATTCTTATTTATTTTACTTGGTGTTCGCATAGGGAAGATCACAGTTGTCTTATCACACAGGACTTAGAATAACTGGTATTGCTGAGCTAGAATCCCTGCCTTTCTGCAAGTTATATTTTTCCTTATTGGCAGTTATGCTTTTAGAATTGCTCTATATAGTTGCTATGAAGGCAACTTTACGGCAAAATCAGCCAAAACTATCTTTTGTTTTTATTCCTCCTGTCACGGTTATTGCTTTTGATATCATATTTTACACCCTTTTCTTTTGTGTGTCCCTTAACTCCTTATTATAGTTACAGATGATTTTGCTACTTTTGTCTTTTAACCTTCCTACTAGCTTTAAAGTGGTTGATCTACTACTTTTACCATGTATTGACCTTTGGCAATGAGATTTTTCCTTTTGTAATTTTCATATTTTTAGTCATGGCCTTTTTTTTTTTTCTTAAACAGTCCTTCAGACATTTCTTAGAAAGTTGGGGCTTTGTGATACTGAACTCTTAGCTTTTGCTTGTCTGTGAAACTTTTTATCTCTGCTTCAAATCTGAATGAAAGCTTGGTCAGGAGAGTATTCTTAGTTGTAGGTTTTCCCTTCCATCACTTTAAGTATATTGTGCTACTCCCTCTGGCCTGCAGAGTTTCTGCTGAAAAGTCAGCTGATAGCCTTATGGGAATTCCCTTGTAGGTAACTTGTTGCTTTTTTCTTTTGCTTTTTAACATTCTGTCTTCAACTTTAATTTTTGCTGTTTAATGACAGCATGGTCCTTTTCGGGATGATCCTGTTTGGTATTCTCTGTGTTTGCTGGACTAGATGTCTGTTTACTTTCCCAGATTAGGGAAGTTTTTAGCTATTATGTCTTCAAGTGTGTTCTCTTCTCCGTTCTCTCTCTCTTCTCCTTTTGGAATCCCTATAATACAAATGTTAATACTCTTGATGTTGTCCCAAAGAGTTCTTAAACCGTCTTAATTTTTAAAAATTCATTTTTCTTTTTTCTTTTCAGCTTAAGTGATTATCACTACTTTGTCTTCCACTTTGCTCATCCGTTACTCTGTTATCATTTAACCTACTGTTGATTTCTTCTAGTGTATTTCTTATTTCAATTACTGTATTCTTTAGCTCTGTGTAGTTCTTTTTTATATTTTCCAACTCTTTGTTTAAAACTTCTCATTCTGTTCATCCATTCTTCTCCTGAGTTCCTTGAGCATCTTTTGATTATTATTTTAAATATCTTATCAGACAGATTGTTTATCTCCTTTTATATTTAAATAGTCTTTTAATAATTTTTATGTTTTGGCTGACTTATAGTATCTGTTGGGCTTCCCTGGTAGCTCAGCTCATAAAGAATCCACCTGCAATGCGGGAAACCTGGGTTCAGTCCCTGGGTTGGGAAGATCCCCTGGAGAAGGGAACAGCTACCAACTCCAGTATTCTGGCCTGGAGAATTCCTTGGAGTCGCAAAGAATCAGACACAACTGTGCAACTTAGTATGTTTAGATTTTCATTGTTTCTAACTTAGATGTTGCTAAGAGTAGAATAATTATTATCTCTGCCATTTAATGGTTTTTGCTAATGTTATTGGAATTATCTTTAGTTTGTGGGAATATTGCCCGTTTTTTATTTAATAAAATCTAAATCTGTAAATCCTCTTAACTGGGCACATGTAAACTGCTTCTGTATCTTAATGCACTGAAATTAATAAAAGAGGACCATAGTCCACCCCTGCACAGTGTGGATCTTCTGTCTTTCTCTTAAAGTACTTTATACCTTTCAGGCCAGGTAGTGGTGTCGGTGCCAGTTTGTATACTACTGCTGCTGCTAAGTCGCTTCAGTCGTGCCCGACTCTGTGCGACCCCACAGACGGCCGCCCACCAGGCTCCCCCGTCCCTGGGATGCTCCAGGCAAGAACACTGGAGTGGGTTGCCATTTCCTTCTCTAATGCAGAAAAGTGAAAGTGAAGTCGCTCAGTCGTGTCCGACTCTTAGCGACCCCATGGACTGCAGCCTTCCAGGCTCCTCTGTCCATGGGATTTTCCAGGCTGAAAATTAGTAAATCTTGCTTTGTCTTTTAAGGGCTGTAGC